>NC_091750.1:63659761-63747261 GCF_043380555.1 Nothobranchius furzeri
GACATCCACTAGACTTGAAAGCATTGCGAAACAGCTACCGAACATACTTCGTGGGAATTAGCTGCTTTTAACCTGGATGTGTTTCTTTCCATCAGCAGCAAAGAGTAACATTTTAAACACATCCCAGAAGTGTAGGGACGATGTCATTATGCTTTGAGAGTTTACTTTTTTGTGCTACACTTCCAAAACATGTTAAATTACACAATTTAGATCGGGCCAGACAGGAAGTCAGACACAAAAGCAGGTTAAACCATCCGCAAGCAATCAAAATAAAAGTCACGTGCAGATAAACACATGACATTTCCTGTGAAACCTCTCTAGTCGATGCAACCACCACAGAAAATAAACCACAGACCTTTTGTCTTTCTACTTGCTTATTTTTGTGTGGAATTCTGAAATCTCTCATGGTGTTCAAATTCTCCCGATTTTGTGACTTGGTTGGATCAGCGGTGTGGAATGCTTTGCCTCCCGTTTTGCGGCAGAATTGCACTCAGTTGTAAGGGAACTCTCTGGAAAGCCGAGGTCAGGCTCTGAATGGCCCAGGTTAAAATCCCGGACAAGCCCCCACTTTCTCACAACCTGGCTCAAAGCCATGACAAACAGGGGGGAGTGTAAAAGGGTATATATTTAACAAAAACAAACAAGGCAAAAATGTCCTGCACCAGATGTTTGTGTGTAGGGAAGAGAGGCTCTCTCCATCAGACTTCCGGTAAAGTTGATTTTAGGCACAGGTGTCCTCAATCATCCTCAGACGATCCTGCCCAAGGTGCAAACATCAGGAGTGGAAAAGCAGGTTGTCACAACATTTTCAGTACATTCCAGAATGATTCGTTTCAGGGCTTTGCCATTTAAAGATAGCTAGCTGTAGCTAGCCATAACCACCCCTCCCTCACCCAGGCTTAACATAAGCTAAGACGCTTTGATATTTGGAGGGGGGCAACTTGCTCTTGCACATGAAAGGTGGTTCAACACCAATTTTTCTGTTTGTGACATCACAAACAGGGACATTTTGAAATGGCTTGTTTTGGGCACATAATTCTTAAAACCAAACACTGACAGAAAACTTATTGACAGAGGCAGTTGAATCCCAATTTAGCAGCACAAAAGGATGCAAAAAGTGCATCAAAGGTTCCATTCATACATTTATTATTTATATGGGATGAAGTGCTTCCTGTGCATACTGGGAATACTTTGAATTATCTAACTTTTCTTTGCTATACATTTAACATTAAACTGATGGTGATGTAAAGATTTATGAAAAAGCAGCATAGTGTGAAATGTTGGCACTAGTCATTTTCTGAGAGAATATTTAGCATTTCTACAAAAGCGCACCTCAAAGCAACTTCTTTTGAATTTACGGCTATTTCTGAATTTCCATAGCTTCACATGAATAGAATAGAATAGAATAGAATAGAATAGAATATACTTTATTGTAATTGCTCATGGCAATTAAATTACAGATGGTCTGCCATCAACAGTGCACAAGACAACAAATAACAATAAATATCAAAACCATAGAGGACTAAAACAATTTAAAAACATTTAGCAAACACCAGTGCAGTGCAACCAGTGATTCAGATCTGCTAAAACAACAAATTAAAAGGATTTAAAACAGATTAGTCCACATTACTGATGGGGATGTGGGGGGGTTGAATTGTGCTGTTGTGTTGAATGTTCTGATGGCCCAAGGGAAGAAGCTGTTGGAAAGTCTGGTGGTATGTGATTTAACTGACCTGAAGTGGCGCCCTGAGGGCAACAGGTCAAACAGGCAGTGGGCAGGGTGGGTGGGGTCACGAAGGATAGCAGCGGTTCTCTTCAGGCAGCAGGTTCTGGAGATGGCCTCAAGGGATGGCAGGGTGCTGCCAATAATCCTCTGGACAGTGTTTATTGTCAGGGATTCACTGACTAATAAAGTCACAAATCAATACAAGATGCAGAGGAGTCATCATTCTCTCAAGTGCTATTAAGCAAACCACTATTACAGTGTTTACTGTTTTAAATTAGATGGTTTCTAGAGCATTTGAATTGGATGTAAATTCATCCCATGATCCAGTTTGATAAAAAATAAATAAATAAATAAAACAGAAGCTGTGAGAGTTAGTACCGTGGCATGCATTTGACCTGAAGATTATTCTCTGCTCATTAGCACCAGTGCAGAGAAATTCTGCCAATCCATCTGCTCCCTAATCCAAAACGACTGAAGTCAGTTTGAACCCACAGGTAGTTTCAAAATAAAAGTTGCTATTTTCACTTTGATAACCACAACAATGAATTAGCAAACATAATTGTTTGATTAACGAAATTTAAAAAATGTGTTACAGAATTCAGAAGAAGCATATTATGGTATTACTATTTCAAAACCAAACCGTGAATTGTGAAGCTAAACGTAATAAGAAGAAAAATGTCGCTAATATTTGTTGCTTAAAAACTTGTCTTATTTTGAAAATGTACAGGAAGTTGAATTCTGCTGCGCCTCTCAGCTACCCGAACGCTGCTTTGGTCTTGTGGAGGCGCACGGGCTGTTGGACGCGGTTTAAACGCTGGCACTTTTTCCTCTAGAACTTTTGACCTAATTTTAACTTTTGCATGTTGGATCCGGTCCCCCGTGTGTTTCCAGAAATAATCTCTGGTGTATTTTGAACATCGGAGTGTTGATCGAGCAGTTGGGAATAAATAAATAAAAGAACACCTTGCATTGCGCGCTGGAACATGGCTCATCGGTGGAGTTTCCGCTCGGATGGAGGCTGTTTCAGTCTGGTGTGGTCCCAGTATTCCCACTGAGCTCGGCTGGGAAACTATGGAGCAAAGAAACAGACTTTTCTGCTACATTGTCTTCGCGGCGGAGCTCTATCTGGGCTCGACCCAGGTCCTCAGGATCGGTAAGCGCAACAGCTGTTTACGCAAGGTGCCGTTCGTCCTGGTCACCCTGCAATGACCCAGAACCAGTCTGTCTTATTTTCTGTTAGAAGCTGGCTGCATCATTTAATCTCTGTCATAATCTTTGGCAAAATGTTTGTCATCATTTCTATTTATTGTAGATTTACATTCCTCACAGTTAAATTGAGCCATTTAGCCAGTTTCTTTCCCCGGAAGCAAAATATCCCTTACCCAACGTTTAAATTTTCTAACGTTAAAGTCATTAGAGCACAAAAAAATGCACTTAGAAAGCTTCCTTTAGAAATATTATATAATATTTCATAAGTCCCAATTTTTTTACATGAATTTCATCCTTGGCTTCAGCCCTAACAAAATATAATAAAATATGTGTGTGTTTCTCAGATTTAACCCCTTCATTGCCAGGTTTATTAGCAAAACCCGAAGTTTGAAAACTGTACAAAAAATGAAAAAATCAAATCATTTTTTGTGTGTTATGTCCAGATTAACTTTTTTGTGGGTAAGTTGTCACAGCCTTGGAGTGTCACAAATAGGCATAAAAATATTTTTTGCTCACTTTGTAGTTTTTGTGTAATGTCACATTTTCTAAAATACTCACGTTAAAGTCATTAGAGCACAAAAAAATGCACTTAGAAAGCTTCCCATAGAAATATTATATAATATTTCATAAGTCCCAATTTTTTTACATGAATTTCATCCTTGGCTTCAGCCCTAACAAACTATAATAAAATATGTGTGTGTTTCTCAGATTTAACCCCTTCATTGCTAGGTTTATTAGCAAAACCCAAAGTTTGAAAACTGTACAAAAAATGAAAAAATCAAATCATTTTTTGTGTGTTATGTCCAGATTACCTTTTTTGTGGGTAAGTTGTCACAGCCTTGGAGTGTCACAAATAGGCATAAAAATATTTTTTGTTCACTTTGTAGTTTTTGTGTAATGTCATATTTTCTAAAATACTCACGTTAAAGTCATTAGAGCACAAAAAAATGCACTTAGAAAGCTTCCCATAGAAATATTATATAATATTTCATAAGTCCCAATTTTTTTACATGAATTTCATCCTTGGCTTCAGCCCTAACAAACTATAATAAAATATGTGTGTGTTTCTCAGATTTAACCCCTTTATTGCTAGGTTTATTAGCAAAACCCGAAGTTTGAAAACTGTACAAAAAATGAAAAAATCAAATCATTTTTTGTGTGTTATGTCCAGATGACCTTTTTTGTGGGTAAGTTGTCACAGCCTTGGAGTGTCACAAATAGGCATAAAAATATTTTTTGCTCACTTTGTAGTTTTTGTGTAATGTCATATTTTCTAAAATACTCACGTTAAAGTCATTAGAGCACAAAAAAATGCACTTACAAAGATGACCAGTTGAACACTTTATTAAAGCACACGAACAAAGAAAAAGTGTGTGTGTGTGTGTGTGTGTGTGTGTGTGTGTGTGTGTGTGTGTGTGTGTGTGTGTGTGTGTGTGTGTGTGAGAGAGAGAGAGAGAGAGAGAGAGAGAAAGAGAGAGAAACACAGAGGGGAGTGAGCTAACAGCTGCAGGCTGAGCACACAACTGTTGAGTGCTCCTTGCACACAGCCTGTCCACATGCATGGCAAAAGCGTGCATGCACGCTCCTCTTCCCTCTGCAAAGGTGGCATCTTTTCTTTGTCTGCTCCTGGGCTGGACCTGGCTCCACTTTGCTGGACCGCGGCAAGCGAGTGCGCCTCGCCTGGGCTGGTCTCACCATGGAGGTCCCAAGCTCCTGCAAGAACAGCCTTCGACGGATGCTCCTCTTCTGTTGGTTCCAGGCCGGTTCCACAGACAGCCACAGGACCAGGGCATTGTAGGCGCTCACATCTAACATGTTGCAGAAGAGCGACATGGGCCAACGTCTGGTCTTGCGGCGGCAGCTGTATGTTGCAACAAGCTGGAATAAAAATAAATGAATAAATAAATTACATATGCAATTAGGTTGGTGAATTATAATAAAACAAAATAAAATAAATAAATTACCTTGTCCAAGTTGTCAACTGCCCCTTTGCAGCGGTTGTAATCGATGATTACGGTCGGCTTCTGCTGCGGTCCCTCCTGGATCTGAACCTGATGGTGTTTGGTGCTGAGGAGCAGAACGTTCCGCCGGCGCTTTGGAATGTAGCTCACCGCGGTGGCGGTGGAGGTGAAGCCGAACAGGGAGGACAGAACCGCTCTGCTTTTCATCTGGAGCAGCTGTGGGGGCAACTCTGGCTTGTTGCGCCTAACTGTTCCCACAAGACAGATTTTTTTTTTAGCAGCTCCTCTCCAAGAACCAGCGAGGTGAAAAAATTGTCCGTGGTGACAGTGCGGCCGCTCAGACCCTCCGTGAGTTCCAGTACCACCCGCTTCCCTTGCCCCCTTTCTGCCGGGGCGTCTCGAGTCGTCTTGCCCAGATAGGGAATAATCCCCCAGGCATAAGAAGTGGCCACATCGCACACCACCCACAGCTTGATGCCATATTTTGCCGGTTTTGAGGGCATGTACTGCTTGAAGTTGCAGCGACCTCTGAATCCGACGAGCTGTTCATCAACGCAGACATCTTCACCGGGGTTGTAGGCGAGAGGGAGCCGGGCCGCCCAGAGGTCCCACACTTCCCGCAGGGGAGCGAGCTTGTCCTGCTGCACCAACCGGCGGGCTGCCCTGGTCAAGCGGTCATCAAAGCGCAATGTTGCAGTCAGCATGTGGAACCTTCCAAAACTCATCGTGGCTCTGAATATCGGCCTCCCCGTTTCCTCCCCCCAGAGGCTGGCAGATGATTCCCCACGGGAACGGTGCACACCAGCGAGGATGAGCAACCCAAACAATGCCCGGAG
This sequence comes from Nothobranchius furzeri, assembly GCF_043380555.1. Lineage (NCBI taxonomy): Eukaryota > Metazoa > Chordata > Actinopteri > Cyprinodontiformes > Nothobranchiidae > Nothobranchius > Nothobranchius furzeri. Next base: position 63,665,494 of record NC_091750.1, read on the forward strand.
TTCCACGCGGTGTCCAATCGTCATATTTTCTTCTTCCCTCTATATTGGTGTATTTTATTATTACATCTAGGATTGTTGTAGTTAAAAAAAATCGAAGCTGTCCTCAATAGTTTGGATGTAGCTGACAGCGAGGCGGGTGATCCCACAATGGCGGACGTCTGGAGCCCGAAAGGGGATCCTGGTGTCGGGTGTCGGGGACCAGGCGATCCCGCTCTTTGATTGCCACAAAGGATGGTCCCATCTCTCCTCTGCAGCAACCACCTCCTCATCTGAACCTTCTTCCATTTCTTCCCCTGAATCAGGCCCTGGGGTAAAGGCCTGATCTTCAGCCTCTTCATCCGAACAAGAGCTGTCATCCGTGGATGAGGATGAGGCTGACTCTCCCTCTTCCTCAAGCTGCTGAAACACCTCCAGGGCTTCATTCACATTGAATCTTCTTCTCATGGTTGCGGTTCAAAGAAATGAATCCTGATCTGAGTCTCATATATGTACTTTTAGTCAATTGGTGCACCTGTGTAAGCTGCCCCTACTGAATGTAAACAAAATTCGATTCTGCAGGAATTTGTTTTGAAAAACAAATGTATGCCTTTGAAGTTTTTCAGCCTTCATCTTAGCTTTCATCCATGCAAATGCTTTGTACTTATTGAAATAACATTTTGCAAAAGTAAAATTGTGAATGAGTATCTGAAATTTAGCAGAAAATCCTTTGATTTTTGATATATAGCATGCCTTTGATGAATATTCATGAAGTCAACAGAGTGTGAGAACCTGTGCCCCCCCCCTACACTCCCATGGCCCACACCTGCTCAACCACTCCAGATAATGATCACAGATCTGTCCTTTGAAGATCTGTAAAGTGCTTTGATACCTACATACACGCATGCCTGAACAATCACACACAAAGGAACACATATCAAAATGCTATTTTGCAGAATAAGCTAATTTTGTACATTCAGTCAGGCTTATTTTTTGAAAGAACACTGAAAAAGCACAATTACCAAAAATTCAGAACACACACATGCAAACTATTGTATGGCATCTCTAAATAACACACAAACCATTTTTTTGCAAAATATGTATTATAATGGGCAGTCAGAGGTAAAGAAATACAGCTAGATCATTCAGTTTAAATGCTGGGTCAGCCATTGCCCTGCTATATATGGAGAAAGTATGCCATGTAGTGAAAAACAGTAAAAACTGCTTTTTACATTTGTGATGAGACTGTAAACACGGGCACAATCATAATTTTTTAAAATTATGCCAATATTTATGCTAATTAAAAATATATGATTTACATGAAAGTCAATGGCACAAAAAAATGCTTCAATGTGCTTAACTGTACAAAATGATTTCCACGTTTTAATAAAGTAGGTTGAATATTTTTTCAAACTTTTTTTTGTAATTCCTTCCAAAATACACATCCTCCATAAAAATTAGATAAATTGCATTAACATAGCCAAAGTTATTCACAAAAATACACGTGTCAGCACAAAAAAATGCTCTAATGTGAGGTAAGGGATATTAGATATTAGGGGTTTCCATTTGAATCAAACAGTAAGATAGAGTTCAGATGTGACCCCAGTGATGCAAGTTGAAGAAAAAAGGAAAACAAATGTTCAGTTGCAAACTTCAGTCATTGCTTCAGATGTTCCAAAACAGTATTATGGAAAGCAGTTTATCCCTTTAATTATCTTGTCGTCATCATAAGTTGGTGAGCTTCATACTAAAGGACACGTTTGTCCTGCTTAACAAAACAAAAGTTCACTGATGTTTATCAAGTTGAAATCACACATTAGACAGCCATGGCCACTATCATGTGTGAAAACGGTTGCTTTTGCAATTTACCTAACAGCATTTTTAATTTTTGGCACCATAATTCAACACGCTTAGAAACAACGATGAAGCCAAACACATCTCTGAGTAGAAAACTTGAAGAAAAATAGGAATTATGTGTACTTACTCCATTTTCTTCACATCTCAGACCCAGACATGTGTCAGTTTAATACCGATTTCATCTTTCTGCAGATTAGCGCAAGTCTCTGGGTGGTCAGAAGTAAAGGTCACATGACAACATTTTTACCAAAATGCCAAACACAAAGGGATTGTCCAAAAGCTGCAATTATATATATATATTACTAGAGAACCTCATATTTTTCATGTGTTGGATCTTGTTGTGGCTTGAACAAAGATTTGTTCATTGGTGATGATGTCCAGCTGCACATGCAGAGGATTTATGATGAGGGGCTTTAGCTCTGGGTCACGTATTAATATTCAGGGGCGTTCAAGACCAATCCGTTCAGCTTCACTCGCTTCAGCTGAGATCCTTTGAACAACACGAGTCCTGAAATTTCAAACTCCTAAAGATTTGCATACATCGATGCTGTCAGTGTGTGTGTGTGTGTGTGTGTGTGTGTGTGTGTGTGTGTGTGTGTGTGTGTGTGTGTGTGTGTGTGTGTGTGTGTGTGTGCATGAGTGAGGAGTTGCTGAAGTGTAAAGTTGAGCTTTTTAGAGCTTTTGCCTTCTGATGAGGTGACTTTAAAAAACGGCTGTGACAAATATTCCCTAATTTTCCTTCATAGCCTACATATTTGTTATCTTATTGAGAAACAAATAAATCTTTTATTGTTGTTGTTGGAGTAGTATGAAGTTAATTTCACTTCTGTAAAGGAAATATTGGTGTCTCTGTTAGATGCTGGCTGGAAACCAGAATTTTTGTCTCCCAGAAGAAAAACAACCTAAATCTCTAATGGAATTACACATCTAAATCAGTTTAATAGTATTTATTCTTGCTTTGCTTTAATGAGACATCTTTATTTGTGCAGCTATAAAGTTGAAGCCACAGATGGTATTTCTGTTCTTTAGCTCCCTTTGTTAGTTTCTTAGGGAACAATTTGCTGTAATGTTTAAAAACCAGAAGCTAAATGATTGCTACAGGCGCATTGTTTCAGTTTATGGGTCAGTAATGCAACAGTTTCCCTGCTTTCCCCTCCTACTGGTTTAAAGTGGAATTACAACCATCATAAAAAAGATAAAGTTAAAGGGTGAGCAGTTACAGTGCAGAAGGTGCAGTATAAGAACAGTAATTCAAAGGCTGATGAATACATGAAGGTTTTCAATTTTCATTTTAAAGGTACTAGAGTTGGGGCACATTTGAGGTCATGAGGAAGCTGATTCCATCTGAGTGCAGCATAGTAGCTAAATGTAGCTTCACCCTGTTTGGTTCTGACCCGGGGTTCTACCAGCTGACTGCTTCCTAAGGATCTTAGAGCCCTGTTGGGTGTATATATTTATACAGAATGAGCTCAAACACTTATTCTGGCCCAATGCCATTGAGAGATTTATAAACTACTAGAAGCACTTAGAAATAGATTCGGTAGTTTACTGGTAACAAGTGTAGAGATTTAAGAATAAGAGTGATTTGCTGTGTTAAGACTCTAGCAGCAACATTCTGAACAAGCTGCTTTTTTTGGGAAGACCAGGATTACTTACAGGTCCAGCAGCAACAAAGCCAGGTCACCATCAGTCCATTCTTTTGTCACTTCCTTTAGCTACCTCAAACTTTCTTCAAATGTGTTTCTCTCTTACTTTTCCTTCCAGGCTCCGCCATGATGCAAACAAAGAGATCAAAATTCTTCTTCTGATTGTGCTTGATATTGACCACCAGTGAACTGAAAAAGCTAACAGCTAGCCTTTTTATTAGCTAGCATCACAGTAAACAGTTATAGGGAGCCCAAGTCTCCTTCCTTTCCGGTCAGCTCATGGGTCCCCGGAAGAACGAAAACATGAATGCAAGTCAACGGGGCTAAAAGCGCTATTTTCCAATCCGCTTTGCCTTACACCCTGGATCACACATATGTTGTACTGCAATTTAAATGAAAGTAATGATGGGTGTTTCGACTATGCCAGTCACATACTTTGAGATTTATGAGCTTGTAAAAGTTCGTAATTAGCATGACTACACACCAGAAATCAGCCCGTCGCAAATGTGACGTCACCACATAATCTCCTCTCCCCTAACAAAGCTGCTACTTATCACATGGCCAGATTTATGGTGGTTCTTTCCTCCTGTGGGAAGTTTGCAGAACTTTAAGTCCTTTTCCCTCAGTTTTCTCCATGTTTGGTTCGATGACGTCACTTTCGTGAACCGCATTTGTAGTTCTGGAGTTATTTTCACACAAAACCTAAAATACCCCCCCCCCCCCCTTTCCGTTCGAAATTAAGCATGTTCTTTGTACAGCACGTGTCAAAATGCTTCTTTAAAATTCACAGACATCATTTGTGAAATCCATGGCACGTAACAGGAGGAATTAGAAAATAGCGTTTTTAGCTCCATTGACTTGCATTCATTTTTTCGTTCTTCCGGGGACCCGTGGTCCGGAAGTAGATGGGTGTGACTGAGGATCCATATTATCGTAAAGCAGACAGAGACCTCCCACTAGAGCTCCTACCCAAACCACAAAGCTGTTTAGTGCAGATTCTGGTCAGCAGAAGGCTACAAAGTGCAGTCCAATGTAAAGTTGGTCAAGTTTTTTTGTTTAAAAACCACTGAAACTAATTTGAAAGCCTCCCGACTCCTTACCCATCCATCTTTACTCTTCAGAAACCTGTAACTCTCTCCTTCAGTTTTTTAATGAGAAGGTCAATAGAATCCATCTTTCTTTACCTCATTCCTCCCCTCCCTCTCCTGATTTATTTGAACCCACCATTCCGTTCTCCTCCTTTGAACTTCCCCATCCCTCAGAAATATTAGATTACATCACCAAATCCAAACCTTCCACCTGTCAACTGGACCCTATTCCAACTGTTTTAGTTAAATCGTGCCTTTCTTCTCTGCTCCCTTTTATAACAGCCATTATTCATTCCTCACTATCCTCTGGTACGGTCCCCTCCCTATTCAAATCCGCTTCAGTCAGCCCTATTCTAAAAAAACCTGGTTTAGATCCCAATGATTTCAATAACCTCCGTCCCATTTCCCATCTTCCCTTCATTTCCAAAGTCCTTGAGAAAACTGTTGCATCTCAGCTCCATTCACATCTCACCCGCAATAACCTTTATGAACAGTTTCAGTCTGGCTTCCGTCCCCACCACAGCACAGAAACAGCTCTCATCAAGATCACTAACGACCTACTCATTGCTGCTGATTCTGGTTTAATCTCTATTCTTATTCTCCTCGATCTGAGTGCGGCCTTTGACACAATTTCTCATCCCATCCTCCTCAATAGACTCTCTTCCTTAGGCATCACTCACACCCCCCTCAGCTGGTTTCAATCTTACCTTACTGGCCGCACTCAGTTCATCCAGTTAAAATCCTTTACCTCAGAACCCTCCCCAGTCAAGTCAGGTGTGCCCCAGGGCTCTGTCCTGGGGCCCCTCCTCTTCATAGTATATCTCCTCCCTATCGGCAAAATCTTCCGCAAATTCAATATCCAGTTTCACTGCTTTGCAGATGACACCCAGCTCTACATTTCCAGTAAACCCAACTCAACTCTCCCACCATCCTCCCTTACACTCTGCCTCTCTGAAATCAAATCATGGTTCACCTCTAATTTCCTCAAACTCAACGGCAATAAAACTGAACTTCTTCTTGTTGGCACTAACTCCACCCTCTCAACATCTGACAGCTTTTCTTTAACTATTGACAGCGTCACAGTCTCCCCCTCACCTCACGTCAAGAGTCTGGGTGTCATTCTCGACAGCTCACTTTCTTTTCAGGCTCACATTAATAACTTAATTCGGTCAGCATACTTCCATCTACGTTCCATAAACCGTCTCCGTCCCTCACTGGCCCCTCACACTGCCGCCATTCTCGTCCACAGCCTCATCACCTCCCGTATCGACTACTGCAATTCACTTCTTTATGCTCTTCCCAACAAACTCCTTCATAAACTGCAACTGGTCCAGAATTCAGCAGCCCGTATTATCACCAGAACCCCTTCCTTTCACCACATCACGCTGGTTCTCCAGCAGCTTCACTGGCTCCCAGTTAAATTCAGGTCCATCTACAAAATTCTCCTCCATACCTTCAAAGCAATCCACAACCTCTCTCCTCCATATATCTCAGACCTTATAAGTATTCACACCCCGTCCCGTTCACTCAGATCTTCTTCTTCCATCCATCTTGTGGTTCCTTCTGCCCGACTCGCTACCATGGGGAGCAGAGCTTTCAGCCGCTCTGCTCCTCGACTCTGGAACTCACTTCCCCCAGACATCAGGAACGTCGACAGTTTTACCCTTTTCCAATCAAAACTCAAAGCACACATGTTTAAATCTGCCTACAACCTCTGATTTTATTGAAATGTTTCTCTCATTTTTTTCTTCTTTGGATTTGATTATTGTTTTATTGTATTTTATTACGTGTTTTGTGTAAAGTGACCTTGGGTGTCCTGAAAGGCGCTTTTAAATAAAATGTATTATTATTATTATTATTATTGAAAGCAATAGCTTAAAGTGTTAAAAATTCTTTAGTGTTGTTTTAACCCTCTCAGGCTCAAAATAAGTTTTGGTAACAGGACGAAAAACTAAGTCCTTCAGGGGTAATTCTGAGTTTAAAAATGCACATGAAATACGTATGTGGAGTAACCAGGTAGGTGTCATGAGCTCCTCTCAACTTTCCACCTTTGAGTTGTGTGTTGCGGGAGAGGGAGTTTCCCAGCTGCACCTGGTTAGCAATTAGTGGGTCCTGCTACTTAAGGAGGATGGAGAACACACCACGGCGCTGGCTGATTGCTACAGCTTGTTTTTTTTTTTTTGGACGTCTCAGGATTATTCACTCGTGCTCGATTTCTGGGCTCAGCCCTGATTCGTTCTCCATCCATCCCGACCGACCCGCTCTCCTGCTCACCTCACGCTCCCGCTCCTGGACCCCCCCCCCCCCCCCCCCCCCCACACACACACACACTTGGATACACCCCGGCTCTCAACCCGCCCCCCTCATTCCTGTGCTTTCCCTCAACTCCCAGTAAGTCTTTTCTCTGCATCTTCCTAGTTAAGACTTACCTCCCTGGACTCACCTGTATTTGCTCTCCCCTCACCAGACGCTGCGCTCCCGTTCTCAATCCCACTGGACTTCCCAGTGCGCCTTCAGTTTCTCCATTTAAAAAAAAAAATATATATATATATATATATATATATATATATATATATATTACTTCATTCTGTGTTTTGGGTTGTGATTCTGCATGTCTTGGGTTAGACATAATCCCCAGACCATGACAGTAGGTAGGTTTAAACTGTTGCAGATCTGCAATGCCTGCCTCCAGAGGGTTAATATGTTACAGATTAAACTGTAATACGTTTGTAGCTCTCTGAATGAACATATATTATTTGAACCAATTACAGTCATTAGAAAATGAGCACAGGCTTTATGTAAATTAATACTTTGGAACACTTAATATAGTGCATTATTTCAGCTGTGTCTTGTTTTCTTGGTGCATTCACAGCAGTTTTTGATTAATTTACCCCAATTACTATTTTGAGCAGAAAGAAATCAAGAGACATGATTTCTTTCTTGTTTGCTCATTAGTGTTCTCCTTGTCAGAACAACACGTTTGTGTAGATTCTTCCAGGATGGGCCAAACTAAGAGAAAATAAATGCATAAAAAAAGAAGCTGACACAGACACAGAACACTTTTACTCTTCTTGATGTTCCTCATGCCTCCTGTTACGACATCCTGCTCAATGTGAACGCAGATCCACTCTTTTTCTTCAGAGATGATGGGATGTTTGTAGTTTTGCAGGCTGGTGTCATCAGACAAATATGCAAATGCAAACTCTGGAACCGCTTGTTTAAATTTTTAATATCCATGGGGTGTTATCAGCAGAGAAGACCTCTAGGCTGTTGGACCAACAAGCAACGATGAGGTTACAAACTAAATTAAAGCTGCAAGCAGCGTCGTTCGGCCCTCGCAGCTCCGCGCCGCTCCGGCCTGGCCGGCAGCCCGGGGCACCAGGGCACGTCTGGCAGAACAGAAACGTCAACCACCCCGACACCAGAAACCGCAAATGGCCTCCTCGTCCGCACCTCACCCTGACTCAGCATCCCCTCTGAGCTCACCATTAAATTGAATTGTAAGGTTACGGCGTTACGCCAGAATTCGCCATGGCATCAAAGCCCCTCCCTATCTGGAAAGCTATCAGATCTGAATGGTCATTACAGCATCATGAAGACCGTGCATGACCTTAGTGTCATGTTGACTAAATTAGAGGGGACAAATATGGGCATTTCAGCATAAAACAATAGACTTCCTGTATTCAGGGGGCGGGGCTTAGGTGATGTCAGCTGTCCACATTGTCATTGTTTAAAGATATGGTCAATGATCACACAGACAAAGTTCGAAAAAGATCTGATCATGCACATGGGAGTTATTAAGTCAAGTAAAGTAATGGCGAAAGGTCAAAGTTTGAGACTTAGCCACGCCCACACCTTTCAACTTTTGAAAAATCCGACGGTTGAATTTTTTCTCCTATGTCTTAAGAGTAAATAGCAGAAGTTTGAAGGCGATTGGTGAAAAGGGCAACGGAGCATCACTCTCCAAACAACGTGTGCCAAAACAACTAAATCGCGTACTTGGACCAAAATGCCCGACTTCCTGTGCGACTTTGCACTTGGCTCCAAGAGACTTTTTTGTAGGTCCGGAGACACCTCATTAGTGTACCAAATTTCGTAATCCTCAGTCAAAGAATGGCTAGGGGCTGACAGTTTTAATGGTCCTAGGGGGCGCTATTTCAGAAAAATGGCCACGCCCACAAATTTTAGCTGTCCATTTCTATTGGGGGTCAGACTAGGATCACTCACAACAAATTTCGAGGTGATATCTCGATAACTTAAGAAATGAGAGGCAAACGTATTTCCATGGCGTGATGGCGATTTTCGCCATGCTCCCAAAGCCCCGCCTTTTTTCAAAACCTGCCAGTACTGGAGACAAAGTAACCTCAACTTGTCTACTGCTGTTTGCCACAGAATCCTGGTGTTTGGGTAAAAGGAGTCCAGTAGGGAGCTGTGAAAAAAAGAGTGGCGTGGCGACAGGTCAAAGTTTGAGGCTTAGCCACGCCCACATCTTTCAACTTTTGAAAAATCCGACGGTTGAATTTTTTCCCCTATGTCTTAAGATTATATAGCAGAAGTTTGAAGGAGATTGGTGAAAAGGGCGACGGAGCATCACTCTCCAAACAACGTGTGCGAAAACCACTAAATCGCGCACTTGGACCAAAATGGCCGACTTCCTGTGCGACTTTGCGCTTGGCTCCAAGAGACTTTTTTGTAGGTCCTGAGACACCACATTAGTGTACCAAATTTCGTAATCCTCAGTCAAAGCATAGCTTGGGGCTATTAGTTTAAATGGTCCTAGGGGGCGCTATTTAAGAAAATAGGCCACGCCCACTAAATTCAGATATCTATGTCGCTTGGGGGTCAGACTAGGATCACGCACCAGAAGTTTCGTAGCAATATCACGATAACTGAAGAAATGAGAGGCAAACATACTTCCATGGCGTGATGGCGATTTTCGCCATGCTCCTGAAGCCCCGCCTTTTTTTGAAACCTGCCAGTACTGGATACCAAGTGACCTCAAGTTGTCTACTGCTGTTTGCCAGAGATTCCTGCTGATTGGGTAAAAGGAGTCCAGTAGGGAGCTGTGAAAAAATGAGTGGCGTGGCGACAGGTCAAAGTTTGAGGCTTAGCCACGCCCACACCGTTAAACTTTTGAAAAATCCGACGGTTGAATTTTTTCCTCTTTGTCTTAAGAGTATATAGCAGACGTTTCAAGGAGATTGGTGAAAAGGGCGACGGAGCATCACTCTCCAAACAAGGTGTGCGAAAACCACTAAATCGCGCACTTGGACCAAAATGGCCGACTTCCTGTGCGACTTTGCACTTGGCTTCAAGAGACTTTTTTGTAGGTCCTGAGACACCACATTAGTGTACCAAATTTCGTAATCCTCAGTCAAAGCATGGCTTGGGGCTGACAGTTTTAATGGTCCTAGGGGGCGCTATTTCAGAAAATAGGCCACGCCCACCAGATGTTCACATCAGATCTTTTGGGGGGCCGGACTAGGATCACTCACAAGAAGTTTCGTGACGATATCTTTGGAAATGACGAAATGGGAGGCAAACGTAAGGCCAAGGCGGTACGCCTGAATTCGCCGCGCCGCCACAGCCCCGCCCTCTGCCGAAAACTCCCATAAAGTGACGCCAAGCAACCCCCACTTGTCTTGAGTTACCAGCTACAAATTTGTGGTGATTAAGTGAAATGGGGCAATTTGGGACCTTTCACAGTAAAACTTGATCTTTTTGGTCCTGAGGGGGCGGGGCTTGTGTGATGTCATCATCCGACCTTTCAATTTACTTTGTGGGTGGATGACGAATGACCACAGAAAGTTTGGTAACTCTATTCCATTCAGTTATGAAGTTATAGCAATTTAAATATTTTTGGCGAGTAGTCAAACTTCGAGGCCTGGCTCCGCCCCTTCAACATATACGAAAACTCAGAATCCTTATCTCATTTTGTTCGCCCATCCCTTCTGAGCAATTTTACACAATTTTTGAGACGATCGTGCGAAAAATGATCGAGCAATCCAATCAGAAACGGACCCTAAAAACGGCAAAAACGGCAAAAAATCGCCATTTCAACCCAAAATGGCCGACTTCCTGTTTGATATTGACCATGGTTGCAAGAGACTTTTCTGTGCGGACTGTTGAGTACTACAAGTGTACCAAATTTCATAACTGTACGATAAACTAAGCTTTATGGAGAGGGGTTTTTTTCACTTTGTAGGGGGCGCTGTTCAGCCATTTTCTTTGCGATTTTTTTGGGACCTTTAAAATATCAAATTTTTCACCAGGCCTGACAAGTGTGCAAAATATTGTGAGTTTTGGGGTATGTTAAGGTCCCCAAAAAGCTGTTCAAAGGGGGCACGGAATAACAAAAAATAATTAAAGCTGCAAGCAGCGTCGTTCGGCCCTCGCAGCTCCGCGCCGCTCCGGCCTGGCCGGCAGCCCGGGGCACCAGGGCATGTCTGGCAGAACAGAAACGTCAATCATCCCGTCACCGGAAACAGCAAATGGCCTCCTAGTCCGCACCTCACCCTGACTAAGCATCCCCTCTGAGCTCACCATTAAATTGAATTGTAAGGTTACGGCGTTACGCCAGAATTCGCCATGGCATTAAAGCCCCTCCCTTTCTGGAAAGCTATCAGATTTGAATGGCCATTACAGCATCATGAAGACAGTGCATGGTGTCATGTTGACTAAATTAGAGGGGACAAATATGGGCATTTCAGCATAAAATAATAACTTCCTTTAGTCAGGGGGCGGGGCTTAGATGATGTCAGCTGTCCACATTGTCATTGTTTACAGATATGGTCAATGATCACACAGACAAAGTTCGAAAAAGATCTGATCATGCACATGGGAGTTATTAAGTCAAGTAATGGCGAAAGGTCAAAGTTTGAGGCTTAGCCACGCCTACACCTTTCAACTTTTGAAAAATCCGACGGTTGACTTTTTTCCCCTATGCCTTAAGAGTATATAGCAGAAGTTTGAAGGCGATTGGTAAAAAGGGCGAAGGAGCATCACTCTCCAAACAACGTGTGCGAAAACCACTAAATCGCGTACTTGGACCAAAATGGCCGACTTCCTGTGCAATTTTGTGCTTGGCTCCAAGAGACTTTTTTGTAGGTCCTGGGACACCACATTAGTGTACCAAATTTCGTAATCCTCAGTGAAAGCATGGCTTGGGGCTAATAAATTAAATGGTCCTAGGGGGCGCTATTTCAGAAATTAGGCCACGCCCACATATTTCAGGTGTCTATGTCTCTTTGGGGTCAGACTAGGATCACTCACCAGAAGTTTCGTAACAATATCACGATAAATGAAGAAATGAGAGGCAAACGTATTTCCATGGCGTGATGGCGATTTTCGACATGCTCCCAAAGCCCCGCCTTTTTTTGAAACCTTCCAGTACTGGATACCAAGTGACCTCAAGTTGTCTACTGCTATTTGCCAGAGACTCCTGCCGATTGGGTAAAAGGAGTCCAGTAGGGAGCTGTGAAAAAAAGAGTGGCGCGGCGACAGGTCAAAGTTTGAGGCTTAGCCACGCCCACACCTTTCAACTTTTGAAAAATCCGACGGTTGAATTTTTTCCCCTATGCCTTAAGAGTATACAGCAGAAGTTTGAAGGCGATTGGTGAAAAGGGCGACGGAGCATCACTCTCCAAACAACGTGTGCGAAAACCACTAAATCGCGTACTTGGACCAAAATGGCCGACTTCCTGTGCAATTTTGTGATTGGCTCCAAGAGACTTTTTTGTAGGTCCTGGGACACCACATTAGTGTACCAAATTTCGTAATCCTCAGTCAAAGCATGGCTTGGGGCTATTAGTTTAAATGGTCCTAGGGGGTGCTATTTCAGAAATTAGGCCACGCCCACATATTTCAGCTGTCTATGTCTCTTTGTGGTCAGACTAGGATCACTCACCAGAAGTTTCGTAACGATATCACGATAAATGAAGAAATGAGAGGCAAACGTATTTCCATGGCGTGATGGCGATTTTCGCCATGCTCCCAAAGCCCTGCCTTTTTTTGAAACCTTCCAGTACTGGATACCAAGTGACCTCAAGTTGTCTACTGCTATTTGCCAGAGACTCCTGCTGATTGGGTAAAAGGAGTCCAGTAGGGAGCTGTGAAAAAAAGAGTGGTGCGGCGACAGGTCAAAGTTTGAGGCTTAGCCACGCCCACACCTTTCAACTTTTGAAAAATCCGACGGTTGAATTTTTTCCTCTATGTCTTAAGAGCAGATGGCAGAAGTTTGAAGCAGATTGGTGAAAATGGCGACGGAGCATCACTCTCCAAACAACGTGTGCGAAAACCACTAAATTGCGTACTTGGACCAAAATGGCCGACTTCCTGTGCAACTTTGCACTTGGCTCCAAGAGACTTTTTTGTAGGTCCTGAGACACCACATTAGTGTACCAAATTTCGTACTCCTCAGTCAAAGCATGGCTTGGGGCTGACAGTTTTAATGGTCCTAGGGGGCCCTATTTCAGAAAATAGGCCACGCCCACCGGATGTTCACATCAGATCTTTTGAGGGGCCGGACTAGGATCACTCACAACAAGTTTCGTGACGATATCTTTAGAAATGACGAAATGGAAGGCAAACGTAAGGCCATGGCGGTACGCCTGACTTCGCCGCGCCGCCACAGCCCCGCCTTCTGCCGAAAACTCCCATAAAGTGACGCCAAGCAACCTCCACTTGTCTTGAGTTATCAGCTACAAGTTTGTGGTGATTAAGTGAAATGGGGCAATTTGGGACCTTTCACAGTAAAACTTGACCTTTTTGGTCCTGAGGGGGCGGGGCTTGTGTGATGTCATCATCCGACCATTCAATTTACTTTGTGGCTGGATGACGAATGACCACAGAAAGTTTGGTAATTCTATTCCTTTCAGTTATTAAGTTATAGCAATTTTAAATTTTTTGGCGAGTAGTCAAACTTCGAGGCCTGGCCCCGCCCCTTCAACATATACGAAAACTCAGAATCCTTGTCTCATTTTGTTCGCCCATTCCTTCTGAGCAATTTTACACAAGTTTTGAGACGATCGTGCGAAAAATGATCGAGCAATCCAATCAGAAACGGACCCTAAAAACGGCAAAAACGGCTAAAAATCGCCATTTCAACCCAAAATGGCCGACTTCCTGTTTGATATTGACCATGCTTGCAAGAGACTTTTCTGTGCGGACTGTTGAGTTCTACAAGTGTACCAAATTTCATAACTGTACGATAAACTAAGCTTTATGGAGAGGGTTTTTTTTCACTTTGTAGGGGGCGCTGTTCAGCCATTTTCTTTGCGATTTTTTTGGGACCTTTAAAATATCAAATTTTTCACCAGGCCTGAGAAGTTTGCAAAATATTGTGAGTTTTGGGGTATGTTAAGGTCCCCAAAAAGCCGTTCAAAGGGGGCACGGAATAACAAAAAATAATAATAATCAGAGCAAAAACAAGAGGCCTTCGCAGCGCTTTCGCTGCTCGGGCCTAATTAAAGCTGCAAGCAGCGTCGTTCGGCCCTCGCAGCTCCGCGCCGCTCCGGTCTGCCGTCGCACCAGTGCACGTCTGACAGAACAGAAACGTCAACCACCCCGACACCAGAAACCGCGAATGGCCTCCTAGTCTGCACCTCACCCTGACTCAGCATCCCCTCTGAGCTCACCATTAAATTGAATATTAAGATTACGGCGTTACGCCAGAATTCGCCATGGCATCAAAGCCCCTCCCTTTCTGGAAAGCTATCAGATCTGAATGGTCATTACAGCATCATGAAGACAGTGCATGACCTTAGGGTCATGTTGACTAAATTAGAGGGGACAAATATGGGCATTTCAGCATAAAAAATAAATTCCTGTAGTCAGGGGGCGGGGCTTAGGTGATGTCAGCTGTCCACATTGTCATTGTTTACAGATATGGTCAATGATCACACAGACAAAGTTCGAAAAAGATCTGATCATGCACATGGGAGTTATTAAGTCAAGTAAAGTAATGGCGAAAGGTCAACGTTTGAGGCTTAGCCACGCCCACACCTTTCAACTTTTGAAAAATCCGACGGTTGAATTTTTTCCCCTATGTCTTAAGAGTGTATTGCAGAAGTTTGAAGGTGATTGGTGAAAAGGGCGACGGAGCATCACTCTCCAAACAATGTGTGCGAAAACCACTAAATCACGTACTTGCACCAAAATGGCCGACTTCCTGTGCGACTTTACGCTTGGCTCCAAGAGACTTTTTTGTAGGTCCTGAGACCCCACATTAGTGTACCAAATTTCGTAATCCTCAGTCAAAGCATGGCTTGGGGCTGAAAGTTTTAATGGCTCTAGGGGGCGCTATTTAAGAATATAGGCCACGCCCACAAACTTCAGCTGTCTATTTCTCTTGGAGCTCAGACTAGGATCACTCACCAGAAGTTTCGTAGCAATATCACGATAACTGAAGAAATGAGACAAACGTATTTCCATGGCGTGATGGCGATTTTCGCCATGGTCCCAAAGCCCCGCCTTTTTTCAAAACCTGCCAGTACTGGAGACCAAGTAACCTCAACTTGTCTACTGCTGTTTGCCACAGAATCCTGGTGATTGGGTAAAAGGAGTCCAGTAGGGAGCTGTGAAAAAAAGAGTAGCGTGGCGACAGGTCAAAGTTTGAGGCTTAGCCACGCCCACACCTTTCAACTTTTGAAAAATCCGACGGTTAAATTTTTTCCCCTATGTCTTAAGGGTATATAGCAGAAGTTTGAAGGAGATTGGTGAAAAGGGCGACGGAGCATCACTCTCCAAACAACGTGTGCGAAAACCACTAAATCGCGTACTTGATCCAAAATGGCCGACTTCCTGTGCGACTTTGAACTTGACTCCAAGAGACTTTTTTGTAGGTCCTGAGACACCACATTAGTGTACCAAATTTCGTAATCCTCAGTCAAAGCATGGCTTGGGGCTAATAGTTTAAATGGTCCTAGGGGGCGCTATTTCAAAACATAGGCCACGCCCACAAAATTCAGCTGTCTATTTCTCTTGGAGCTCAGACTAGGATCACTCACCAGAAGTTTCGTAGCAATATCACGATAACTGAAGAAATGAGAGACAAACGTATTTCCATGGCGTGATGGCGATTTTCGCCATGGTCCCAAAGCCCCGCCTTTTTTCAAAACCTGCCAGTACTGGAGACCAAGTAACCTCAACTTGTCTACTGCTGTTTGCCACAGAATCCTGGTGATTGGGTAAAAGGAGTCCAGTAGGGAGCTGTGAAAAAAAGAGTAGCGTGGCGACAGGTCAAAGTTTGAGGCTTAGCCACGCCCACACCTTTCAACTTTTGAAAAATCCGACGGTTGAATTTTTTCCCCTATGTCTTAAGGGTATATAGCAGAAGTTTGAAGGAGATTGGTGAAAAGGGCGACGGAGCATCACTCTCCAAACAACGTGTGCGAAAACCACTAAATCGCGTACTTGATCCAAAATGGCCGACTTCCTGTGCGACTTTGAACTTGACTCCAAGAGACTTTTTTGTAGGTCCTGAGACACCACATTAGTGTACCAAATTTCGTAATCCTCAGTCAAAGCATGGCTTGGGGCTAATAGTTTTAATGGTCCTAGGGGGCGCTATTTCAGAAAATAGGCCACGCCCACCAGATGTTCACATCAGATCTTTTGGGGGGCCGGACTAGGATCACTCACAAGAAGTTTCGTGACGATATCTTTGGAAATGACGAAATGGGAGGCAAACGTAAGGCCAAGGCGGTACGCCTGAATTCGCCGCGCCACCACAGCCCCGCCCTCTGCCGAAAACTCCCATAAAGTGACGCCAAGCAACCCCCACTTGTCTTGAGTTACCAGCTACAAATTTGTGGTGATTAAGTGAAATGGGGCAATTTGGGACCTTTCACAGTAAAACTTGATCTTTTTGGTCCTGAGGGGGCGGGGCTTGTGTGATGTCATCATCCGACCTTTCAATTTACTTTGTGGGTGGATGACGAATGACCACAGAAAGTTTGGTAACTCTATTCCATTCAGTTATGAAGTTATAGCAATTTAAATATTTTTGGCGAGTAGTCAAACTTCGAGGCCTGGCTCCGCCCCTTCAACATATACGAAAACTCAGAATCCTTATCTCATTTTGTTCGCCCATCCCTTCTGAGCAATTTTACACAATTTTTGAGACGATCGTGCGAAAAATGATCGAGCAATCCAATCAGAAACGGACCCTAAAAACGGCAAAAACGGCAAAAAATCGCCATTTCAACCCAAAATGGCCGACTTCCTGTTTGATATTGACCATGGTTGCAAGAGACTTTTCTGTGCGGACTGTTGAGTACTACAAGTGTACCAAATTTCATAACTGTACGATAAACTAAGCTTTATGGAGAGGGTTTTTTTTCACTTTGTAGGGGGCGCTGTTCAGCCATTTTCTTTGCGATTTTTTTGGGACCTTTAAAATATCAAATTTTTCACCAGGCCTGACAAGTGTGCAAAATATTGTGAGTTTTGGGGTATGTTAAGGTCCCCAAAAAGCTGTTCAAAGGGGGCACGGAATAACAAAAAATAATAATAATCAGAGCAAAAACAAGAGGCCTTCGCAGCGCTTTCGCTGCTCGGGCCTAATTAAAGCTGCAAGCAGCGTCGTTCGGCCCTCGCAGCTCCGCGCCGCTCCGGCCTGGCCGGCAGCCCGGGGCACCAGGGCATGTCTGGCAGAACAGAAACGTCAATCATCCCGTCACCGGAAACAGCAAATGGCCTCCTAGTCCGCACCTCACCCTGACTAAGCATCCCCTCTGAGCTCACCATTAAATTGAATTGTAAGGTTACGGCATACGCAAGAATTCGCCATGGCATCAAAGCCCCTCCCTTTCTGGAAAGCTATCAGATTTGAATGGCCATTACAGCATCATGAAGACAGTGCATGACCTAGGTGTCATGTTGACTAAATTAGAGGGGACAAATATGGGCATTTCAGCATAAAATAATAACTTCCTTTAGTCAGGGGGCGGGGCTTAGATGATGTCAGCTGTCCACATTGTCATTGTTTACAGATATGGTCAATGATCACACAGACAAAGTTCGAAAAAGATCTGATCATGCACATGGGAGTTATTAAGTCAAGTAATGGCGAAAGGTCAAAGTTTGAGGCTTAGCCACGCCCACACCTTTCAACTTTTGAAAAATCCGACGGTTGAATTTTTTCCCCTATGCCTTAAGAGTATATAGCAGAAGTTTGAAGGCGATTGGTGAAAAGGGCGACGGAGCATCACTCTCCAAACAACGTGTGCGAAAACCACTAAATCGCGTACTTGGACCAAAATGGCCGACTTCCTGTGCAATTTTGTGCTTGGCTCCAAGAGACTTTTTTGTAGGTCCTGGGACACCACATTAGTGTACCAAATTTCGTAATCCTCAGTGAAAGCATGGCTTGGGGCTATTAGTTTAAATGGTCCTAGGGGGCGCTATTTCAGAAATTAGGCCACGCCCACATATTTCAGCTGTCTATGTCTCTTTGGGGTCAGACTAGGATCACTCACCAGAAGTTTCGTAACGATATCACGATAAATGAAGAAATGAGAGGCAAACGTATTTCCATGGCGTGATGGCGATTTTCGCCATGCTCCCAAAGCCCCGCCTTTTTTTGAAACCTTCCAGTACTGGATACCAAGTGACCTCAAGTTGTCTACTGCTATTTGCCAGAGACTCCTGCTGATTGGGTAAAAGGAGTCCAGTAGGGAGCTGTGAAAAAAAGAGTGGCGCGGCGACAGGTCAAAGTTTGAGGCTTAGCCACGCCCACACCTTTCAACTTTTGAAAAATCCGACGGTTGAATTTTTTCCCCTATGCCTTAAGAGTATATAGCAGAAGTTTGAAGGCGATTGGTGAAAAGGGCGACGGAGCATCACTCTCCAAACAACGTGTGCGAAAACCACTAAATCGCGTACTTGGACCAAAATGGCCGACTTCCTGTGCAATTTTGTGCTTGGCTCCAAGAGACTTTTTTGTAGGCCCTGGGACACCACATTAGTGTACCAAATTTCGTAATCCTCAGTCAAAGCATGGCTTGGGGCTATTAGTTTAAATGGTCCTAGGGGGCGCTATTTCAGAAATTAGGCCACGCCCACATATTTCAGCTGTCTATGTCTCTTTGGGGTCAGACTAGGATCACTCACCAGAAGTTTCGTAATGATATCACGATAAATGAAGAAATGAGAGGCAAACGTATTTCCATGGCGTGATGGCGATTTTCGCCATGCTCCCAAAGCCCTGCCTTTTTTTGAAACCTTCCAGTACTGGAGACCAAGTGACCTCAAGTTGTCTACTGCTATTTGCCAGAGACTCCTGCTGATTGGGTAAAAGGAGTCCAGTAGGGAGCTGTGAAAAAAAGAGTGGCGCGGCGACAGGTCAAAGTTTGAGGCTTAGCCACGCCCACACCTTTCAACTTTTGAAAAATCCGACGGTTGAATTTTTTCCTCTATGTCTTAAGAGCAGATGGCAGAAGTTTGAAGGAGATTGGTGAAAATGGCGACGGAGCATCACTCTCCAAACAACGTGTGCGAAAACCACTAAATTGCGTACTTGGACCAAAATGGCCGACTTCCTGTGCAACTTTGCACTTGGCTCCAAGAGACTTTTTTGTAGGTCCTGAGACAACACATTAGGTTACCAAATTTCGTAATCCTCAGTCAAAGCATGGCTTGGGGCTGTTAGTTTTAATAGTCCTAGGGGGCGCTATTTCAGAAAATAGGCCCCGCCCACAAACTGCATCTCTCAATTTCTATTGGGGGTCAGACTAGGATCACTCACCAGAAGTTTCGTAGCGATGTCACGATAACTGAAGAAATGAGAGGCAAACGTATTTCCATGGCGTGATGGCGAATTTCGCCATGCTCTCAAAGCCCCACCTTTTTTCAAAACCTAACAGGACTGGATACCAAGTGACCTCAAGTTGTCTACTCGTATTTGCCAGAGATTCCTGGTAATTGGGTAAAAGGAGTCCAATAGGGAGCTGTGAAAAAAAGAGTGGCGTGGCGACAGGTCAAAGTTTGAGGCTTAGCCACGCCCACACCTTTCAACTTTTGAAAAATCCGACGGTTGAATTTTTTCCCCTATGTCTTAACAGTATAAAGCAGAAGTTTGAAGGAGATCGGTGAAAAGGGCGACGGAGCATCACTCTCCAAACAACGTGTGCGAAAACCACTAAATCGCGTACTTGGACCAAAATGGCCGACTTCCTGTGCGACTTTGCACTTGGCTCCAAGAGACTTTTTTGTAGGTCCTGAGACACCACATTAGTGTACCAAATTTCGTAATCCTCAGTCAAAGCATGGCTTGGGGCTGACAGTTTTAATGGTCCTAGGGGGCGCTATTTCAGAAAATTGGCCACGCCCACCGGATGTTCACGTCAGATTTTTTGGGGGGCCAGACTAGGATCACTCACAAGAAGTTTCGTGACGACATCTTTAGAAATAAAGAAATGGGAGGCAAACGTAAGGCCACGGCAGTACGCCTTACTTCGCCGCGCCGCCACAGCCCCGCCCTCTGCCGAAAACTCCCATAAAGTGACGCCAAGCAACCCCCACTTGCCTTGAGTTACCAGCTCCAAATTTGTGGTGATTAAGTGAAATGGGGCAATTTGGGACCTTTCACAGTAAAACTTGACCTTTTTGGTCCTGAGGGGGCGGGGCTTGTGTGATGTCATCAACCGACCATTCAATTTACTTTGTGGGTCAATGACAAATTACCACAGAAAGTTTGGTAACTCTATTCCGTTCAATTATGAAGTTATAGCAATTTAAATTTTTTTGGCGAGTAGTCAAACTTTGAGGCCTGGCTCCGCCCCTTCAACATATACGAAAACTCAGAATCCTTATCTCATTTTGTTCGCCCATCCCTTCTGAGCAATTTTACACAATTTTTGAGACGATCGTGCGAAAAATGATCGAGCAATCCAATCAGAGACGGACCCTAAAAACGGCAAAAAAGGCAAAAAATCGCCATTTCAACCCAAAATGGCCGACTTCCTGTTTGATATTGACCATGGTTGCAAGAGACTTTTCTGTGCGGACTGTTGAGTACTACAAGTATACCAAATTTCATAACTGTACGATAAACTAAGCTTTATGGAGAGGGGTTTTTTTCACTTTGTAGGGGGCGCTGTTCAGCCATTTTCTTTGCGATTTTTTTGGGACCTTTAAAATATCAAATTTTTCACCAGGCCTGACAAGTGTGCAAAATATTGTGAGTTTTGGGGTATGTTAAGGTCCCCAAAAAGCTGTTCAAAGGGGGCACGGAATAACAAAAAATAATAATAATCAGAGCAAAAACAAGAGGCCTTCGCAGCGCTTTCGCTGCTCGGGCCTAATAATAATCAGAGCAAAAACAAGAGGCCTTCGCAGCGCTTTCGCTGCTCGGGCCTAATTAAAAGAGTAATTTTACCAAAACTAAGATTCTTCATCAACCATTTAGTTTTTTTAATTTTTTATTTTAACTTGTGCAGAAACTACGCTGCATCACTGGCTCAGTTCTTATTTTCTGTGACCTCTGAGTTATGGATCAGGTGCGTCCAGGGGAGGATTAAGGTGTACAGGGGCCCATAGGCTACACTTGTTCGGAACCAAAAATGCTTGGTCGAAGCGAAATATTCTTATCCTATATTATCTGCAGATATTTATTTTAATTAGGGCTGTCAAACTAAAAATGTTAATCTAATTAATCATAGGGTATTTGTGAATTAACCATGATTTACCAATATTTTCTGGCATTTTCATCCATTTCACCCCAGCAGCCAGGATGCGGGTTTAAGTTAGCATCCACCATCTGCGTCACCTGGCTAGGACCTTCTGCCGGGCTCCCATCAGAATCTACTTGAAGCAGGTCTGCCTCTGTTCCCAAGTGGACAATATCAGCTTCTCTGTGACTGCTCGTTCCCTCCTTTGAGCTAGCATCATGAACATCTGCCACTCCAGCTAGCATAGCTCCGTTGCCTTCATCGTGAACGTCTTGCTTTTCTATAACCTGCTGTTGGGTCCAGCAGCAGGTTTGAAATATCCTGACAATTTTGGGATTTTCTGCAGAAGATTTTTGTGCTTTTGTTCTTTGATTCTCTCCGTTTTTCTTTTCTGAGCGCCGCTCTCATATTTTCTTTCTGACATTTTTTTCATTTGCCCTCGTTAAGTGCAGCAGCCTATGATACATGAATGTGACGTGTCACATGACACGTTACTTAACTCAAGACCGCCACAATGTTTAACCAATCGGTGTCGCTTATGTTTTTGTCGGCCAATACAGTTGAAGGATATTCTTGCATGTAAATTTAAATAAAATCATGTATTTTTAGCTGGCCAATGGGGGGGCCCCAGAACACACGTGGGCCCCTAGGCTTAAGCCATATCAAGCCTGCGCATTAATCCGGGCCTGGGTGCGTCACGTTGCTGGAGATTCTTGCAGCAGACACTTAAAACTTAAAAATAAATAAATAAATAACACACACACACACACACACACACACACACACACACACACACACACACACACACACATACATATATATATATATATATGTGTGTGTGTGTCATATATATATATATATATATATATATATATATATATATATGTGTGTGTGTGTGTGTGTGTGTGTGTGTGTGTGTGTGTGTGTGTGTGTGTATAATTCTGATTGCCTTCAATGGTGTCTGTTTGTTGCAACCACCAGGTACAAAGACTAACTTGTTTTTATTTGACTATTTTTCTGTCCTGCCTGTTTATTATCTTCCTGCATCTCCTCTCAATCCTAAAGAAAAACTGCTACCTGGGTTCATATATATTCACCTCATGAGTTACCTTTGAACTGCAGTTCTAAAAGATCTACCGACCGCTAAAACAGCGGAGTGTGCGCTGCTCGCTGGCCTCATCAGTTAGGTGCGTCACCGAGGACAAAACAGGTGATGCGCCCCGATCCGCAGCAGTGAAACGCATCAGGCACAAATAAAAGAATAAAAGACAGAAAACATAAAAGGAAATGAGCCGACATGAACGATCGCGTGCTAAATTAGTTTTTGAGGTGGCAACACCTGATTTGATAATGTTACTGTGGCCGTGCTCAGGACGCAGATGTCTGGAGCGCGTCAACAATCAGAGCTTTGCATGCGCACGCTGGTTAAGGTTTGGATGGGTTGAGGGGAAGGTTAAATTGCAAGAGGGTAAACGTCACAATTTGGTTAAATGTCCGTTTTACGGCGGGTGTCAGTACCGACGCTCTGGCACAGCGCGTAGCCTCCCGACGCGCAGGAGCTTGTCACCTGCTGACAGCAGGCTGCTGTCTTTTCCGTGGACTGCACCTTGCCAGTCATTATCACGTGACAGCGACTAGTCGATGACAGGCATAAAAGTCACTATAGAGCGGTGAAGTCGACTAGTGACTAGTTCATACAACCCCTGCTGCTGCTCCCAGAGTGTTCTGCAGCATAATCAGCACGTTCTCTTTGAACTTGATATCAAAATTTCGCCTCCTCTTCATCTCCGCACCTGCCATAGTTAAAGTTACCCTCGCGGTCTATCACTGGCAAACCAAAAGTGAGACGGATGACACAACCACCCCCCGTACTTGCTTGTTACCACATTCCACCCGGCCACAATAAAAAACCGGCGATTATTCACCTCCGCCGACTCCGACACCGGCCAAAATATGATACCCGGCAGTTAATTAAATACAGGCTAATATTAGAGGATTTACGGTAGCTTGTCTGGCAAGAGGTAAAATTTTGCTTCTTCATGATGGAGGCAGTGCAGGCAGCAAAGATGGCATAAATCATGACACCAGATTGATTTTTATCTAATTTGACTCAACAAATACCTGAAATATTTGATTTTGTGTGTTCATATTTCATATAATCAAAGTATAGGTCAAGTTTTTCATGTTTCATATGTACATCCATCTATCTGTCCGTCCATCCGTCCGTCTGTAATTAGATGACTTTAAAAACTATAGTTACTTACACGTTTAATTGTTGCTCAGTAACTATAAAACTGACTTTGTTGGAGCTGTTTTAAAGATAAAAACAGCATGCTGTTTTTTATCTGTCATCATCTAAAGATTGAATAATACATAAATGTAAAAATGCAAGCTGCTATAATTTGACATGAGCAAAGTACACATGTTTACTGCCTAAAACAGGTTTTTAGGAGGCTTTAAATCCACATTCTTTTCATTTAGAAACTCAAATCCTAAAGAGAGAGAAACACTTACTTCTGCAGACAAAAAAAGTCATCCACAATTTAGCCATCTTGACTGTGCTTGAATATTTATGCAGATAAAATCAACCTGCAATTCACAAATGCATGATAAAATGCAATTTTAGAGACCTCCGAAGGCCCAGAAACTCTTAACATCCATTTGTGTCTGTGTGTGTGTGTGTTTTATTTTATGCCAGATGGATGTGTATTCCTGTAGCAAATTATTTCTCATTATTCAGGAGTTCAGTAAAAGCTTTTAGAGCTCTGAGGTACATTAAATAACTCGTTTTTGAAAAAAGAAAGAAGAATTGGACTCAGTTTTAAATTTAACTGCGTCAATCACAAGCGACGGTTCAGACGAGAGATGAACTCATGTCAAACACACATTTATCATTAAATAGTACAATTAAGAAAGACTGGGATGAAATTGTTGGAGCAGCAGAACTGACCCGAACTCTTTGCGGTTGGAGAGTGTGTTCAGGTCCGTTTCTTGGCTCAAAGCAGGTTCTTTTACTTTTATGTCTCTCTGAAAACAGAAAAACCAACCATCCATCAAACTGTTCCACACAGTTTTCTCTACGGATAATCACTTGCTTCTGATGACATCACATCTACTGACCTGGACAGTCCCTGTGTGTGTGTGTGTGTGTGTGTGTGTGTGTGTGTGTGTGTGTGTGTGTGTGTGTGTGTGTGTGTGTGTGTGTGTGTGTGTGTGTGTGTTTTGTTCACACAAAGAAAACAAAGTAGTAGAAACTTTAAAGAGAATTGATTTAGTTTAATCAGAAGAAGTGAATCCAGTCATTTATCCTTACCTCGCAGAGTCAGATGTTACATTTCATCTTCCTAATCGTGTTACAGCTCAGGAAGCAGCAGAGGACCAGTAAGATTCTAATGTTTTTTACTTCCTTGTGCTGGGTTAGGACCCTTAGCTGTGTGAGGAAGCTGTTTAGTCAAAGTGTGAAATGTTAAATGTTTCAATAAATGTCATCACTGTTCTTTGCTGAGGGCAGCTTTTGACTCAAGGTGGAACCATCTTTTATCCTTGGATTCTTTTAAATTTGATTCTTTGTTGTTTTCCTTTTTCTTCCTTTTATTCTTTATATTTTTAAGCAGAATTTTTCCTTCCCTGTTTGATCTTTGATAACTTTGCAATCCTAGATTTAAAAAAAAATATTGTAATGATTTTTTTAATTTTACCAGTTGGGGGCTGGAAAAGTTTAGCATTACAATTTATGGCCCATAAATGAGTAAATATCATCAAGCTACACCTGAGCTATAAGACCATATAAAACATTTTTACCTGCTCCAAATAAAACTAAAACTACAATTAAATGATGACAAGCATTTAAAGAAATAAAGAAAATAAAAATCAACTTTTTTTAAACCGTTTTCTAGTTGGTTGAAAGCAGGAAGGCAGTAAAGGCAGTAGTATCCTTATGAACTTTCTGACAGCAGAAGGGACAAGTTTACATGCAGCATTCATCTCGTAACTCTCAGCAGAACTTCCTCTGAACTCTGCACTACACCTCTCTCTCTTTCTTTCTTTCTTTCTTTCTTTCTTTCTTTCTTTCTTTCTTTCTTTCTTTCTTTCTTTCTCCTTCATATGTTGATTCCTCAATTATTTAATTGTTCTTCAATTATTCTTTTATTTTAACTTGCCCCTTTGATCCTTTTAGTCTCAATCTTTGACAATTTTTCTCTCCATTAATCTGTTTTTTTTTATTCTGAGAACATCTTGCGATTACAGAAAGGATTTAAACTCTTATTGAGAGAATAGAAAAAAATAATACTTTATTCATCTTAATGAGACATTTTCTATCAGCATCAGCAAAACAGTGATAGAGAAACAAAGACATATGAGATAAAATACAAATAAGAATAATAATAAACCACAAATATATTAATATCACAGTAAAGAAGTACACCAAATAACAATATAAAATGCTAACATGTGTAAGTTATGCATTTGTGCACGAAAAAAAAAATTCAAAGTTTTTCGCTACTGAGGTTTTTATTTGCTCATGACTTTAGAGAAAGACAGGAAACATTTATTTAGGCTACAAAACTCCTTATCCCGAGGAAACTGTTCTTAAAAATGCAAAACATGAGCAATTACTGAGTCATCTCTGACTCATCTTAAAAAAAGCAGTTTGAAAACTCAACAACAAGCTGCTACAGTCTATTTATTTCCTTCCTTTTACCTCGATAAGTGCAATTACATGACCCCCATTTCATCTGGCCTTTGATTCCTCTCTTAACATCATTTGTACCAGCCTGACAGGATGCTGATGAGGAGTTTGTAGGCAATTTCACCCATCTGATTTAACAGCATTTTTTCTTCAAAGCATGCTGACAGCCGGTCAGGTTGCATGTCAGATTCAGCCTTGGGTCTGCTCTCTGTGAAAGTCAGAAATGTGCACTCATCTTTGCATCGAAAACCCCTCTCCCTCTTTCAGAAACACAACACTTGATGTAGGTCGGGCTTTTATGGGAAGCTAAGTGCTCGATAAACCTGTGTCGTTGTTTGTAACCTGTTAATCCATTTGGTTTGTTGATAGCAAAGAAATGTAGGAAATTAACTATATGAACTCAGGTTGCAGGAAAATGAAAATATCAAGCAGTGTCTTACAAAAGAATGTGCTTGATTCTGTTAACTGAAGTTCTTAAATTATCTGGTCTTTGCTAGAAAAAAAGTATCCCTTTCTGTTGCTTTGCAGGTCTCCACTGCCTCTATAAACATTCAAGACATGAATAAAAAAGATTCATTCATTTTCTATCAGTGTTTGGTTTTAGGAGTTGTGTGCCTACGAGTTGTTTCATAAAGTTCCAGATTGTGATGTCACAAATGGGGATATTAACACATAACCACCCCTCCTCTGTTGATGCTGGAGGAACAGCGGCTCTACTCCGAGCCCCTCCCTTGTATCGGATCTTCTGCATTTATAGCAGTCAGAACAGGAGGTGGGTGGGCGTGGCCAGCAACAGCCTGTGTCAGAGCCCTGAGACGACTCATTCTGGAAAGTACTGAAAATGTCAAGAATTGAGCTACTAAAATCATTTTATGTTGGAGAGATTTTGTGCAAAGAACTCCGTAAGCATAGTTTGTATCCATCATAGAGCAGTGGTTCCCAAATTGAGGGTCCCCACAAGATTGCAGGGTGCCCCCAAAATGTTGTCTTTCCTGAAGTTGTGAGGTTAGCAAGATTTATTTTGTAAAAACGACATTTATAAATTCCAAACAATACACCCTACAGTACAATCAGAACTCCATATAAAAGTCATAACTCCGTATGTCTGTGTAAAGTCTGTAAATGATCACATAAAACGTGTGTATGCATGTAGGAGTTGCGGTTGGGGGTCCTGGCTTGTCTTGGACACGAGCAAGTGGGTCCTCAAAGGAAAAAATTGGGAACCACTGCTTTAGACCATAACTGAGCCTAAACGCCTGCCTTGTAGAGCCACCTTTACCAGTAAAACTTAAAATAATCACGTTAGAAATTACCTTGTCAGCCTCTGAAATGCCTGTGGAGACACATCATCCCCTCCTAATAATGTATGAAATCCGTTTGTTAGTTTTTTTATGCAGAGCTCCCTTAAGGTCATGCAACAGCTTTTCAATCATGCTGCTGTCTGGACTTTAGCAGGGTCGTTGCCATGTTCAGACTTTAAGTAATTTATTTATTTTTAGACAGGCGGTTGTAGATTTGCAACTGTTTCTTGGATTCCTGTCCAGTTTCATGACCCCGTTTCTGAGGTTCTTTATTGACATTTGGCAACATTTAAAAAATAAATTTGAAAGAATTTACTCACTTTTTCAGGATATTTTAACACCATGAACTTTGACATTTAACATTCCTTTAAGGATGGACTCTGGCATGCAGTTGCAGAGTTTTTTTTAGTATTATTTAAAATGTCTTTGTGCATTACCCAGTCTGACCTCGGCATGAACTTGCTTGTCATCTGCCTTGAATGTTTCCTCTTGTGTTCTATATGGATGGACGACTAATTGGTTAGTAATGAGTTTGCAATGATTACCAGGTTGATCGATAGCAAGGCATCATTCGCTTCATTTTAGATTTCCTCTTTAACTTAATATTAATAAATCCTTGAAGGTGCCAGACTCAGCCTGCCAAATGGTCCTTTCTTTCAATAAACTAAATCACACTGAAAATCCTTTAATTGCATCTGATTACCGCCACCCATCTGCAGCTTACCCTCTACTCTGAAAGCAACACGGCTGAACTTACATCATTAGGTTTTGGTAAATATTGACCCAGTCTATGTCCTGTTGCTTGTCTTATTTCATTTAGATCCAGATTATTTATGGTATTCTGAAAAGTGAAAGCAGTTGTTCCCTTTTTGAACCAAATTATTAACCCTCCCACTGTCTTTATGGGTGACCCCGTGAGGAAAGTTGACCAGTGAGCAGGATTGATGGTTTATCCCTTGAGGTCCATGTGGCAGGGGTGAGGTGGTGCTCACTCCTCACCCCTGCCACATGGACCCAAGGGATAAAACATCAACCCTGCTCAATGGTCAACTTTCCTCAAGGGGTCACACCCATTAGGACAGTGGGAGGGTTAAAAGGTTGCCTCCTTCAATCACACCATACCAGTAAGCACATTGACAAGCCCAGATGCTAGCGTTAACTTCTTTGGACCCTTTGAATCTGTGTTTTCTAATCCTTGTCCTCAGGACCAAACTGCCCTGCATGTTTTAGATGTCTGCCTGCAACAACACATCTAATTCAGATGCCGTTGTAGGCAAAGACATTAATATATGAACACCCCTTTAGGCTCTGGAGAGCGTAACAGCGTTGCCACCATATTGGTTGGATCTCCTCACTCTCCAAATCAAATTGGAGTCAACGCAGGGTGGGCAACTGTGCCCGTTTTTGTGCAGCCTACGGTTACAACCACTGGTGCACTATTGAAAACAAATCACATGTGATTACTATTGATTTATCTAGCCTACCTGTTGGGGTTTTATATTTTCATTTATTTTATGATATTTATATTTAACTATCATGCCATATCATATGTCTGATTTGGTGGAAAAAGCATTTAAAATAGTTTTTTAGTTTGGTAAACACCTTCCTCAGCAGAAATAAATGCACTGGGGGTGAATGGAGACCCATCCAAGATGGGGGCCGTCTCCTGCGGCAGCTCCAATAGGCAGCTCCAGTCCACGGGGCATCCACGTATATGATGTCTGTGATTGTAGGTACCAGATGTTCTTGGGGTGTCAGATTGGCTCAGAGGATTGCATCTGTTGTTGACGTCACACGACTGCAACGCCGCTCGAATAAACTACATTGCACACGAAAATCAACATCAGACTCTACCAACAAAACTGCTCTCAATCAACAACACCTGGCTGTTTCTATGCATGTTGAGCTCTTCTGTATACTTCGTCCTTTTGTTGTATACTTGTTATTTGTTCAATAGTGACTTAAACTAGCACCTCCATTTCATATCAATCCCCCAAAACATCATTTACCGATGCGAGTAAACAAATTTGAGTTTATGGACATTTTGATTCATTTTATCGTTTGCAGTCTGGATTCTTTATTGGACCAAATATCTATTACACAGGTAATGATGTATTTCTTTGTAAAATGTGTTCATGTTTTCGATGAAGATGAACCACAGCCCTGACCAGAAGTGGCTCCCCGAGCATATATGCTAACGTAACTTCCGTAATTTGTCCAGACCAACCAAAACCTTCAACGTCATTGTGCCAACACCCAGCCAATCATGAAGTGTGAAATTAATGGCAGGCACAAGCCCCCAAGCCGATCTGGCAGCCCGAGCACATGTGGTACCTACACTGAAAATCTCAGCAGAAGCACTATAATCTCTTTTACTGGAATCAAATGTGTTCAAGCAGGGTGACATCTAAAAATCAAATCCAGCCTTAGGATCAGGATTAAAGGTCAACTTCACTGAGAAACTATTTTTAAGTTATTATTTTTGATTACAGTATAACGGGTCACTCTGAGTTTTTCATGCAGGCTGACTATGAACATGGTCTCCTACACCTATCTCCTGCATTAGCTTCTGATAGAAAATAGTCGGTGAAACGCTAGGATTTGAAAAGCCTGACAGATCTATGTCAAATTGTCACTTAACATTCATGGACTCACCTATCTTAACTCATGTCAGGGAAGGCTGTTGTTGTTTTAGCATCCGGGTAACAGCAGAGAACGTCTCAGCTAGTAGAAGCTAACTGTTGGAATTGGCAGCTCCACAACACAACAGAACTCCTTCAGGCATCAATCTCAGTGGTTGAGTCACATTGCTGTTAGCCAATCAGAGGTGAAATGTCCAAATATCAGGAAATACGACTCCGAATCCTGTTGTCTAAAATTCAACTCTGATTTTGGTCTCTACTACTTCCTGAAACAGGTGCACCGCGGCCTTTTCCACAGAATATGACTTACAAGCCAATCATTCCTATTAGAGACCACTGCAAATGCGTGTGAAATGCTGCTATAATTGCTAAATGTTCCCAATATAACATCAGATTCACCTTTTTATGGCGTTTGCACACCCATCAAAGTATTTGCTTTCTTCTTAAAGGGTCTTTAGTTTGTTTGCTGAGGGTTCTTGTCCTGTTGGAGATTGAAGAGAGCTGACGTTGCCAAAACAATAAAGTCCGCTGCCACGGGTCTACTGCTCTGGCTCTAGATTAAGCCTTTTGGGCGTTTAGCTGCATGATTTACAACATTCAAAGGTGGAATTTGAGTGGATTAGTCAGTCATTTGATTGCAGTTTGTAAATCTGCCACTAGATGTCTCAATGTTGCAAGTGCTGCCACTTTAAATGGAAGAATTAATTTAAAGTGAAGTAGTTTCAGTTTATAATAACAAACAATATAAAGTGCACAGCTTTTAACAGCAGGCTGGGACTGGAACCTGGATATAAAACACAGCCATTCCGATGAACTACTGCAGAGTACATAATGTGCATGTTGTGTGTGTGTGTGTGTGTGTGTGTGTGTGTGTGTGTGTGTGTGTGTGTGTGCCCTTTTACTTCTAATCCTAACTCTGAACCCCTTCTAACTGTGTGAAGGTGGTATTTTTGAGACCAGGGAGAGCGAGCTAGTGAGCATGGACGAGCTAGCTTTCAAGTTTGCTGTAAATAACATCAACCGCAACAAGACTTTGATGCCCAACGCCACTCTCACCTATGACATCCAGAGGATCAACATCTTCGATGGCTTTGAGGCTTCCAGAAGAGGTGGGACATCAGACACAGGTCTTCTCCAATCCACATCATTCATTCTGTCCAAGTTGTTCAGTCCTATAATTTTTGTCCTTGTTAGTTGGGGTCGTGTAGTGTGGGGTGAAGTATTGTGAGCCTTTGACGGTGTGTGTGTGTGTGTGTGTGTGTGTGTGTGTGTGTGTCTGTAAATGATTGTTGTAATGTTTTGATTTTGATTTTTGCCCTGCTGTCTTGCTCTTAACTTTTGTTCTTCGTTTTGTTGTAAAGGAGGACCCACTCGAAAACGAGATGTTTCATCTCAAGTGGTTATTCCTCCGTATAAAATTATGTTTAAATCAATCAATCAATCAATAAATGTAATTAATGCATTTTAAATTCTGCAGTAACCTCATTTTATTTCCAAACCTTAGCTATGTCAGCTAGTCAACGTTTTATTTTTCCCAACCAGCGTGTGACCAGCTGGCTCTGGGCGTGGTCGCTGTGTTTGGACCCTCTCACAGCTCCTCGGTCAGTGCAGTTCAGTCCATCTGCAACGCCCTGGAGGTCCCTCACATCCAGACCCGCTGGAAGCACCCGTCAGTGGACAACAAGGACACGTTTTTCATCAACCTGTATCCTGAGTACACCGCCATCGCCAGAGCCATCCTAGACGTGGTCACTTTCTTCAAATGGAGAAAGCTGACGGTGGTCTATGAGGACAGCACAGGTAGGGAGAAGTGTTTCTGAGATTTTTATTTTACTTTTCATGTCTACTTGAACCATAGATGCGTATTGCACAACAATAGAGCTTTTGTTACATTTAGAGGAACAGAACAGAACAGTAAACCCATTTTCCATTATTAAACTTTACTTCTAAGATCTGTTGCATTAACAGGCATTTTCTTTGTTAAGAACTAATATTTTTCAAAAAATAAACATACAAAATGCATCATAAATAGAGCAATCCTGCAGATGGAAAGATGCTTTCTTGGTGTATTCTGTGTACTGTGTTTCCTTCCTTTGTAGAGTTTCAATACACTGCTTCACCCAGGCAAGTGACATTCCAAACGCAGTAATTTATATAAAAAATACAATGTTGAAGGTTTTTGCACAGTGGTGTACATGATAGAAACGATGTAGTGAATATCAAGTTTTGGATATTTACGCATCACAAATCCTAAAAATCTGTGTGATTGCACCGTTCTGTGAGGATTCCAACTCTATAACACACAATCTAAAACACAGGTGCAACCAGCTTGGTTTCAATAATGAGCAGGGGTCTCATTTATCAAACATTGCGTGGAATCCTTACTAAAACCGTACTTAAGCTCAGCAAAAAAAGTACTTACGCCAAGCAGGTTTGTGATCTATCAAACATGGACTACGCACAGCTGCACGCAATCCCCGCTTCATAAATCGGAGACTAACGAGAATGTTTCTAAGCTGCTTTTAAGTCACATCCCGCCCTCACATGCCCACTTACTGCCATAAATAGTCAATGCAAAGTGCCTTGTGGATCTCATGCATATACATAAGCCGGCTGTTGCAGCGCTCTGCCAATGACATAGCGACTGTAGATCAAGGCAGATCAAGGAAGCACAATTTCACAGAAGCAGAAATTGAGGTACCTGTGGGTGAGGTGGGGAAATGAAAGGAAGTGCTTTTACAAAACAAATTACAGAAATTCCATAGAGTGGCACAGCGTTGCTGAAGCCGTTAATGTTGTGAATTCTTCAGAGAGATCTGTGGCAGATATTAAAAAAAATGGTCCAATCAGGATTTGATCCTCGGACTCCTGGGTGAAAGTCAAGCGCACTAACCAGTCAGCCAAACGAAGATCTCCCCTGTATGAGTAGCCAGGGCGCATGATCAATTAAGTCACAGTGACAGGACACACACTGTCACAGACGCATGACATTCTGTCTCAATCTGTCCCTGTCTGTATTCTGCACTTCAGGCTGTGTGTGTGTGTGCGTGCATGTGTGTGTGTGTGCGTGTGGGGGGTCTTGTTCGGTGTGAAAACGAAGCGGTACAAGTGATAATGCTGCAGGATTTCATAATTTTATCCTTCTCAGCAGCAGCACTGCAGGTGCTCTCCATGTCCAAAATGTGCGTAAGCCAGGTCCTTAGTCAACTTAAAGCTACGCACATTTTTCCGCTAAGTTTTCTTTCATAAATCCCAAAGTTTGCGTGGAAAGTTTGTTTATGTTTATGTATTTAGCAGACACTTTTGTCCAAAGCGACTTACAAGTGATAATCGGCATGATGCCCTTGAGGCTAACAACAACAATAACAACAACAACTTGACATCAATCATGGAGAGGAGGGAACAAGGAGTGGACAGTAGAGAGGGGGGACGGGTGCAGGGAGGGTGCTAGTTAAGAAGATGCTCTCTGAAGAGCAGGGCCTTCAGTAGTTTCTTGAAAATTGAAAAGGAAGCCGCAGTTCTGGTAGTGCTTGGTAGGTCATTCCACATTTGTGGAACGATGCATGAGAAGAGTCTGGATTGTCCTGAGCGTGGTGTAGGCACTGCTAGCCGACGATCCTGTGATGACCGGAGCGGGCGGGCCGAGATGTAAGCCTTTGCAAGAGGATTCAGGTAGATGGGAACCGTACCATCTCGGACTTTGTATGCTAGTGTTAGCAATTTGAATTTGATGCGTGCTGCTAGCGGTAGCCAGTGGAGCTCAATGAACAGAGGGGTGACGTGTGCTCTTTTTGGCTGATTGAAGACCAGACGCGCTGCTGCGTTCTGGACCATTTGAAGAGGTCTAACAGTACAGCCTGGAAGACCAGTTAGAAGGGCATTGCAGTAATCGAGGCGGGAGATGACAGTAGATTGCACCAGGAGCTGGGTGGCATGTTGTGTTAGGTATGGTCTGATCTTTCGTATGTTATACAGCGCAAAGCGGCATGAACGATGTAATGGAATGAAGAGTATTACAATTTAATTAATGACCAGAGATATTAATGATCCATACCTGGCATGGACTCCATCTCTGGACCTGGGCTTTCAAAATCAGAAGAGTGTCCTTTTTATTACAGGGAAATTTAATACACTTTGCATGAACTGAGAGACAAGAGAATAGAGAGAGACCTCCAACGTTTAAGCAAAATTTATTATCTAAATTATTTTAAACTGTTTACAGGACTAACTCTAACTAGTGATGGATGCTGATGTAATGAATGTGAGGTGGAGTGTGTGTTGGTGCGATGTCAGTTCAGAACCTCCGTTCTGGAGAAGCGAGTCTGAGTGGGAGATGTTGTTTTGCTCCTAACTGATCGACGTTTGAACCTTGGTCAGAAAACACATGAGACGCTATCTGTGCCGTTCTACATTACCCGTCAGGGAGACTCCCGTACAGATCAGGCTGCCAGGTCCACGGACCCTCCTCTGTACTGGAGCCCACAAAGCAGCGTCCTCAGCACGACAAACCAGTCTTTGGATAGTCTCCAGGTAAAAATGGCAGGTGCTTCATAGCGTCAAAAGGGACCCCCCTTTGGGTCAGCGAGTTCAGCTTTTATTCTGAAGGAACCGTTGTTTTGTTGTTAACAACGGCAGGACTTCCCAGCTTGGCAGTTTTCAGCTTAAAAATAAAAAGTACAGATGGCCGGTCCGTACTCCACTTAGCAATGATGAACATCAGAGGATTTTGAGAGCTGGCTGAATACTGAACTCAAAATGGCGTTGTTCTGACTTATTAATCTTGGTGTTTTTATTTTGGACAAATCACAGCTGACAGATGAAATAAACAACACAGAGACTCTGCCACGCTTCAGATGTGAAGGTTCTGATTGGATTTTGTGACCGGAATGTGTCATGGTTATTTATCTTGTGTATCAGCTTGACTAGTGGCTACAATACGTCATTTCCTTATTAAACATTAATCATAACATTTCACAGATTTGTCACATGGTTATTAGTGACTAACAATTGTTTTGATTAGCTTTATTAAAATAGAGTTCTTTGGTTAATTAAAAGAAAAGAGTTCATTCTTCGTTCTTCTGTCTTCACTGCTGGAATGTAAACATTAGAAGTGAATGCATGACCTTGGGATGTTTCATGCAATCTGGCACTGTGTCAAACAGAACAGCTGTTAGAGGGGAGAAATTGTTCCTTCATCACGTTACAACGAGCAACAGAGGCAACATGATCTTTAAAGGTCAGGTGTTCATCAATCATAACACCCAGATTTCGAACTGCCTTTGAAGGAGCTAGAGATAGGAAGTCATTTTGGATTGAGATATTGTGCTGTATGGATGGTTTTGCTGGGATGACAAGTAGTTCAGTTTTAGAGAGGTTGAGTTGGAGATGGTGGGATTTCATCCATTTTGATATGTCAGAGAGACAGTTTGATATTCGTGCAGACAGTGTGGTCGTCCGGTGGAAATGACAGATAGAGCTGGGTGTCGTCTGCATAGCAGTGGTAGGAGAAGCCATGTGATCGAATGATCTCACCCAGTGAGGTGGTGTATATGGCAAAGAGAAGAGGTCCTAGTACAGAGCCCTGGGGGACTCCTGTGGCAAGATGGTGCACGGTAGAGGATTGTCCAAGCCAAGATACACTGAATGATTACGCAGTTTTCCGACCCCGTTTTGTATGTAAGCAAGCTTGATAAATGAGGCCCCAGAGCTGTTTATCTGGAGCAGAGAAAATTAGAGAGCAGCAGACCTATAGATAATAACCGGCCTGTAATATACAAACAACACCCCCCGTTTGGTTATTTCTGCTACGACATGGTCTGCATGAGCATGAACCTGATCATCTTTTTTCTTTATTTTCCATAATACTTTTAAATGTTAAAGCTTCCATGCATCCAACTGTTATTTTCCACTTTTCAAATACCGGGTCACAGAGCTGACCTGTCCAGGAGCGCAGCCCAGGCATAGTTCTCCACGTCAACACTCCCAGCTGCCTCTGCAATCCTAAAGTGTTCCTTCAATAGGGAGGACAAGTAATCTCTCCAGTGAGTTCTGGGTCTTCGGGGATGTCCTCCCTGGGGTATGGGCCTGGAAAAACCTCCAAAAGGAGGCGATCAGGAAGTATCCTAATCGGATACCTGACCCACCTCAGAAAACTCCTGTCCATGCAAAAGAGAAGTGGCTCTGCTCCAAGTTCCTGCCGGATGAACGAGCTTCTTACCTCATCTGTGAGGCTGAGCCTGGCCACCGTGAAGGAGGCTCATTTTAGCCGCTTGTATCTGGCATCGCTTTTTTTAGGTTATGATCCACATTAACTCTGAAAGCTTTCCCTTTTGACATTGCTCAATTTTCACCACAGCATGTTTGGGCAAAGTCATCATTACTGAGCATGAAGCCCCAATCCAGTCCATCTCCAGTTCCATTCTAGAGTCACTCGAGAACAAAACACCAATACTTGAAGTCCCACCTTTCTAAGATGTGCTGGTCCTTGACCAGGAAAATGATGGACTACAGGTCGAAGCAAAGGCCCTACTTTCATTGGGGTAGTTTAAGTATCTCTGGGTCTGGTTCACAAGTGAGGAAAGGACTTGTCCTGCAAGGAATTGCTTTACAACACTCCCCAGGTGATGGAACAGTCCTAAAGGAAAACGAGTGCTAGAGTCCACACATGAGCTGACGGAGAAGTACATATTAGGTTTCAGCCAGGGTAAAAAGCTTGGACATTGGGGAGAGACTCCGATTAGATTCGCTGCTCCTTCATGTCGACAGGAGCGAGGTGGTTTGGGCATTTGGTGAGAATGCACCCTGAAGGACTCCAGAAAAGGTGTTTAAGCAACACATTCTCACACCCTAAGCGTAGGAAACAAACGCTTGATCAGCCACCCTCCACGTCAGACCCCAGACGCCAAAAGTGCCCTTTTTGCGTTACTTATGTGCGAAAAGGGGTTTTTCCCTTTTGTAACTGCAGATCCCAATGCAGCGTAAAACTGACGTGATTAGATATCCGCTGATGTGGCACCGAACCGGCTTGTTTAACCGCACCTAAACCTTAAATGCGGCACAGAACCAGCTCATTTAACCGCACCTAAACCTTAACGTTTCACTATTTATAACCTTCCCCTCTCCCTAACCTTAACCCTCTTGCTACCTAAAACGTTACTCTCACTGTGATCAAGCGTGTGTTTCCCATGCATTCTGACTCTTGACAGTCAGTCTGACTGTCAATTTTCGTATTTGCCGCCCAAGGGGAACGTTAGAACAGACCATCTGGCGAGGGGGAGGTTACAAATACCCTCAACTTTTAACCTCCACCGTGGTAGTTGTAACCTCCCCCTCTCGTTGGCTCAGTCCAAACTCGACCAATGACGAGGCGGCTCCCACCATTCACTTCATAGTGCCGGCTTTTAAAGCAATCGACACATCACTAACTTGTTCGCTAGCAAGATGGTTAAGGTTAGGATAGGGGTGAGGGGAAGGTTAAATAAGAGGATAAGGTTAAGGTGAGGTACAATGAGCTTGTTTGTTGCCCTGGCTGCGGACATCCCATTGCGTCAGTTTTACGCTGCATTGGGATCTGCAGTCAAATAAGGGAAAAAACCCTTTTCGCACATAAGTAATGAAAAAGGGCACTTTTGGCGTCAGGGGGTCTGGCTTGGAGGGTGGCTGGCCAAGCGTTTGTTTTTGACGCGCTGGGAGTGAGAATGTGTTGGTTTAAGGCATGTCCGCTGAATTAAGAGAGTGAAAACAGACAGAGATGTGCAGCAACTGACTCTCATCCCAGTCACTTCACACTCACATGTGAATACCACAACTTGTCATTCCTTCATGGATCTTTATGTGGAAACTGAAGCTGCAAGGGCTCAAACACCACGAACAAATCAGTGATTGTATTATTTTTCCTCCCAGGATTTGCACCGATGCTCAAAGATTGTTCTTTACAACATAGACTTGTTTCTAACCTTTTGCCATCATAAAGAGGGACAAAACATCACAGATGAAAGAATAATAGCAGTTTTACTATTTTTGTTGCAGGACTGATGCGGATGCAGGAGCTGATCAAAGCTCCAGCTAAATTAAACCTGAAGATCAGGATCCGCCAGCTCACCCCGGGTAACCAAGACGCTCGGCCGCTGCTGAAGGAGCTGAAGAAGGACAGAGAGTTTTTTATCATCTTTGACTGTTCTTATCGCACAGCCTCAGAGCTCCTAAAGCAGGTCTGCAGTCATTTTATTATTTTTATGTTTTTGTCCCATAAATTTTACAACACGTTTATGCTTCCTTTGGGAACATAACATTTGATGAGTCTGTTTATTGTTGCGTCTTTTAATGTTGATGGAAATCATATGAAACCTTGTTAATTTGTTTACCAGGCCTTCTGTTTTATTGTAGATGATTGCTATTAAGGACATAAAAGGATGAGCTAGCACGTCTCTTTGCTTATTAGCATTTTAAAAGAATTGTTTTCAGTCCCGAGGAGCTCGTTTGACCTATTATAGATGATGTATGATGCAAAAAAAAAAAACAACTAATGTGTTGGGTTCCAACATGCATGATGAACAGAACAGTTCATCAGGAAAATGTAATAATTTTACTTGGGGTTGATTCAGATGCAATTTTTTTAAACATAGCAAAATGTTCATTTTTTACAAATTAGAAAAATTTTATCATATTTTCATTAACATCCTGAGTTCTTGCACTATATTATCAATTCAGTTTGAATGTGTTATCATTACTTGAGATTTGGTTTTATTGCTTTTATTTTAAGTTTGCAGTTTTAATTATTCAATCGTTTAATGTAATCATTTTGTTTTTACATGAATACTAAATTTAGAAAAAACAATGTTTTAGGAGGTTAAACGTGTAGGAAAAAGATGTTAAAGAAAACAAAGTCTATTAGTGAGATAATTACCCTTTTGTGTTTCTCCAGCTTTCCTCAATGGGAATGATGACAGAATACTATCACTTTTTCTTCACAACTTTGGTGAGTTTAATAGAACAGAAGATTCAGGTGAACTTTATTGATCCCTCCACAAAATTCAGTTTGATTTGCAATTTTGATCAAAGTGACAGAAACGGAACTGTCTGGAGTTTAAAATGACACCGTTCTATTTTCTTGCTTTGATTCAACTTGCATTTCTGTATTTCCTGTTCCTCATTTCCTGCTCCTCTCTTGTTTACAGGATTTGTTTGCTCTGGACCTGGAGCCGTACCGCTACAGCGGGGTCAACATGACAGGATTCAGACTGCTGAACTTTGACGACCCCTGGGTGGCCTCCACGATTGACAAGTGGTCCATGGACAGAGTTCAGGGTCCCAAACAAGAGAGCGGACTTATGGATGGAGTCATGACTGTAAGAGTCAAAAAGGTCATTTATAGTCATCTAACACACTGTAGTGGTAGAGTGGTAAGTGAAAGTCCTGTATCCTCATCCTCTGCAGACAGATGCAGCCCTGATGTATGACGCCGTGTTCATGGTTGCAGTCGCGTCACAGCGAGCAACTCAAATGACCGTAAGCTCACTCCAGTGTCACCGACACAAACCCTGGCGCTTTGGGCCTCGCTTCATGAACTTGTTCAAAGAGGTAATTTTGACACTAGAACCTTGTCCTTGTGATTTTTGAAGGTGTACTGTAGGGAGCTTCGGACGTAAAGTCTGTGCCATCTCTGCCCTGCTTCCCTATGTAAGTAATGTGTAAGAGCCATGGAAAAATAGTTCCTTCTGAGAAAATCTGGTGTAACACATCAAACAGACACAATTCTTTAAATTAGCATGTACAACCCACTTCAATGTCAGCAATATAAATGCTGGTTGCGGTAATGCTAACTGTAGAACAGGACTAGCCTGAGCTACTCATCACGCTACCTTGAGCTACTGCTAACGCTAGCCTGAACTACAGCTAACGCTAGCCTGAACTACAGCTAACCTGAGCCGCTGCTAATGTCTTTGAACGAGAGGAAAGCATAAAAGAAGAATGTTGGAGCACCACTCATGCCAGGATGTTTTGGGAATATTCAGAATGAATGCCAAATAGATTCACAGCTTGTGGTCCTTGCCCTCTTCCTCGTCCGTCCGCACCAACAACCCACCCACACACACTCGCGCTCACACGCTTAAAAACATAAAATCTTAAAGAGCCATTGGGGTAAACTGGCCAATCAGCATGCAGCTCATTTAATATTTATGTACTGGTCGAGTGGGCGTGGCAAGCTAGTCTTCCTTATAAGGCTTTATTATGGGATTGTGTTTGGCCATTTATCAAAGCTCCGGGACCATTGTGAGCCCTAACAACTGGTCACTTGTTCTTTAGAGGCTCATAGAAAAGTTTTCAATTGTTCTAGGACACCTTTAAGGTGTGATTGTTGAATATTTTTAATGATGTGTTTTATATATATATATATATATATATATATATATATATATATATATATATATATATATCATTTATACAAAATGATACTTTGGTAGTTTTTGGATCCTCTCTGATTCTGCATGAAAACCTGTTTATGTAAAAGTTAAAAGCATGCGATTCAGCTTAAGTGTGAGACTCGATGCCTGCAGACAGAAACGAGCCCTTTGATGCACAAATGTTTTGATCTCTTATAAGTTCTAAATCCAGTTGAAGATGGATTTCCTTCCAATGAGGAGGAATATTATCCCTCATACCTTCAATTTCCATCATGGCTTGCATTTCTTTATTTCTGCATCTCAATGCCCCTCACCTCCTCAGGTTTTAGTTCAGTTTTCTGCCACCAATCCATCTGTCTGATTATTCATATGACCCAAACCTTTTTGATTGCAAAAACTAATAAAATATTTCATACAACACTTGATTAAAAACACTCCTTGCTAGAGGAGAATGTGGTGTCTTCTGAAATTGCATCCTGTTGATTACAAAACGTGTGCTTTCATGTTTTGTTGGTTATTGCAATGCCCAGCGTTCATTGTGCTTTTGTGGATGACATTAATGGAATAATATTTATTTTACTGGATGCTTTTGTCATTCACTGCTCATCATTTTCTCCTGGAACCCATAAAAGATGATAATTTAAAGTTTTTTAATGAAAAAAGGTTGTGTGTTTTAAAATTATTTCCATAAAATAAAGTTAATTATTTAGGCTAAATTGTTTATTTTTTCCTACCAAGAAAAGGATTCAAACACCTAATAAAAGTGTTTTATGTTTCATTTCCAGGAAGTTCTGCAGTTTAAAAGTTTAATTTAGAAGGATATGAAATCTAGACCTATTTCTTTTCCCCATTAAATTTTGCTTTGTTTTTATAAACAATTTCTACAAGATGCCCTCCCCAAAATCTCTTGAATTTAAAGGGGACATAGAAAATGCTCACCTTTTGCATAGTTTTTGTGCTGCCACGTAAGTCTCTACTGCCTTTATAAACACTCCAAACATGAAAAAAAAATCCATCCAGATGTTTTTGCCTGTTTGATTTTAGGAATTATGTGCTTAAAACACCGTTTCAAAAAGTCAGCGTTCGTGACATCACAAATACACCCTCTCACGTGCAAAAGAGAGCTGCTGCTGGAGGAGCAGTGGCTCTACTTTGAGTCCCTCCCAGATACTGTAGCTTCTCGGCCAAAACAAGCCTGAGCGGGGGAAGGGTGGGTGTGGCCAGCTCCAGCTTGTTTTCTTAAGCCTCTTTCATAAAATAATGGCGCCACTTTGCTGCAAAGCTGAGGCAGCATCAGGGAGCCTTTGGTCGTTCACAAGTAGTCAGCCTGAGGTGGTAATGTGGCCTAATCATATGTTTTTAACAAAAGAATACAGGTTAGTGGCATAAATGGTGTGTGGGGTACGGTCTTCTTTTAACTTGAACGTAACTTGTTTTTTATGTCAACTGAAGCCGCGACCCTTAAAATATTTTTCATGGGCCGCTCCAAATGTATCCGTCCTTCATGGTCCCCGTGAACTGTCTGGTGATGTGCTTCAGCTCTATGGCCAGAAGCTCCCGCATTGCTGCTTTTCTCCAGTTCGCCCTCTCAGATGATTCTGTGTACAAATGCAAAACTAACTATTTACTTTATTTCCGACCTCATTTCAATTTCTCAATTTATTTATTTCTATTTTGAAGTTCCTTTATCGGCAGAGTAGAATATCTAAAGTTACTAACCCAGTGAAGCTCAAGAATAACTTTTGCAATGACTGTTATAAAATATGCAAATCTCCAGTGTTGCTTCGTATATTAATTCCATCCAGAATCCTTCATCCTCATTGTTTCTATCATTACACCAAACCTAATATTATTGAGTCATATGCATAGGTTTTATTATTGAAAATATGTCCAATATTAAAAAATATTATTCGGGGTGAGCGAACTGGTTCTGCTGAGCTGAAATACTATTATTTCCGATATCATCCCTGCAGTGCGTACATAAAAGTACCCTTAGGGTCGGTTAGCAGCGTTTCTGCATGCAAGAGATAGCAAGTAAAGGGACGTGCTGACAACACACTGTTATAAAAAGAGGCACAAATACACACAAAACAGCTCTGATGTCAACTTTATCTGCCCTGGGATCTTCGCGAAGAGTCCTCTGTTTGAAAAAAGTTATTTGGCTGCAGGTCTTGTAATTCAAATAAATAATCATACATACATGATAGCTCTTATGATAAAAGCAGCGATTAGGAAATGAAAAAATGCAATTATATTTCATGATAATTATCATTTTGTGGAAAAACTCAATTTTTAGTTGTATTTCAGCACAGAAACAACACCCCTTTTCTATTCGGTGTGCCAAACAGTCACCTGCAAATAATTCAGAAGGCTTCTCTCTCTTTTTGTAGGCACAGTGGGATGGATTGACGGGGCACATTGTCCTAAACAAGACGGACGGCCTGAGGAGAGACTTTGATTTGGACATCATCAGCCTCCAAGAAGACGGCACTGCCAGAGTGAGTCCAAAACAGCCTGAAACAGTCAGTTACACCAATTCCCTGCTGTGCCATGAGTGTGAATTGAGGAAAACATGAGAAAGAGAGAGATACTTCTATTTTTATTTTGTCCTGTTCGGATTGTTAATCGTCACCATTTCTTTCCATGCGATTCTTGTTCAACATTTCAAAAGGGAGTCACGGAGAGCACGAGTCGCCTCACAAAGAGGTGGATCAAGGTTTGTGAAGAGCCCAGTTTGGTACAAGCCTTTGTTGTTTTCCCTTCCCTTCCTCTAGATTTTATTCCATGTAACACACACACACACACACACACACACACACACACACACACACACACACACACACACACACGTCTCCATGCTACC
Organism: Nothobranchius furzeri; assembly: GCF_043380555.1. NCBI lineage: Eukaryota > Metazoa > Chordata > Actinopteri > Cyprinodontiformes > Nothobranchiidae > Nothobranchius > Nothobranchius furzeri. Next base: position 63,708,630 of record NC_091750.1, read on the forward strand.
TGCCTTGACAACTTTGTTACCCTTCACTGGTTTTGTGTACAGTACTGTCATATTTGGCATTTCTGTTTTTCCTTTCTGCGTTTGGCTACAGGCTCTGATTGATTTGACGAGCGTCAAATTCTTTTCTCTTTTGAAAGTTTTTGGAAAAACATTTTTTATCTGATGTTCTTGTGACGGCTCAGCATTTCAATATGTAGAAATGAATTTTACCTCACATTTATTAATAACTCCATTAATTAATTCAATAATAATTTGACACTTAAAGTTAGAATACGGAACATTTTAATAAAAAGCTATATTAAAAATATATACCTCCACGGGGCATTTAGAGGTGTGCAGAATGAATGTACAGTTTTTCCTTTAAAAGCTATTCTTAAAAAATAAATAATCAAAATTCTATTATGTCGGGCACAACACTGGGTTTATGTTTACATCTACCAGCCACTAGAGGGCAACATAGCGCTAAAAAGTCTGCTCAGCAAGGCGAGGCTGGGACTGTGTAAAGCGGCGGACTTGGCAAGTGTAGCAGCTGATTCTGAGCGCAGAAGATGTTCTTACGGTAAATATTGTTGTAAAATAAACGTGTTAGTAGACATTAGTCCTTATCCTGTACAATTTGTCACTGAACATTGGTGCTGTGACATGTCAGCAGCGAACCAACATCCCAATGGCTGGAAAATTAGTTCTGCTGTTGCAATACCACCTCTGAACACCAGAGTTAGCCAGAGTTTCTGTGTTCCATATCGAACCTTTAAGCCTAGTTGACATGTGAAGTTTTTTTTTTAAACCAGCCCTGCCCCTTCCAACAATCTTGCGTATGATTACTGTAACGGTTCTGAAGATACACATTACACGTGTTCTGGTAAACTGGAAACGATGTCTGAACACCTTCGGTTAGAAATCCGGGCTTTGAAACATTTTGGATTGTCCTGGTCAGACTTTCGAGAAAAAAAACGAACGTGCTGCCTGTTTACGTGTAGTCAATCAGAAAGTGAGGTGACAGAAGCACAGTCCTTCCCGTCTGGCTGTAGAATGTCCGTGAGTGAACGCGGTTCTGTTGCTGAGCTGCTGGGGAAAACTCCGCCTGCCAAAAGTGAAGCCAATGCCTCGCCAACCTCCGTTAGCGTCGGTTAGCTCAGTTAGCTCATAGGCATCATCTCAGAGGTTATCGGGTGTCAATCATCCTCCCCGGTCTCTTAATTATTATTTAGCAAATATTAATTTCAATGACTTGCATTTTAATTATATGCATGGATGATTTAACTATTGGAATACTTACATTTCAAATTAAAAGTTTAAGTGTCAGCTGAGTCTAAAATCATCCAATTTGTGTGCAGGGTCTTATTGATGCAAGATGTCTGATTTAAAGATTTTGGCTTGGTTTTAATTTTGGACCGAGTATTCTGATGCTTCATTGTTCTCCTCTCAAAGTATATTTCATATTTACTTTCATCTTCATCAAATATTCTTAGAATGTGCATTTTCTCTTGCTACAATTGATCTTCTAAAAAAATGTCAAGTCCTCCCACAATAAAATATGATCCCCTTTAAAAAACAAAAACAAGCGTACTATTTACTGTTGCTTTACAGACTTATATAGAACCAGTTCATCCCCTCAAATCAAGCCTCCCAGTTGTTCTTCAGCTCCATCTGCCTCTGCTGTCAAACAGACTTATGCGGGCAGTCAGCAGCTGTCAAGGTGCACAAGTCGTGATTTATGCAGCAATTTTTATTTTATTCACTACTTTTGGCTTTTACCAGCCTCCCCCTCAAAGGAATTATGATTATATGATAAACTCATCTCATAAAACACCCGACTTTAGGGTCATCATGAAGGAATAGTGTCACGCTGTGAGTTGGGGGAGGTTAGGACCCAAGATGCAGACCCAGGAGGGCACAAGGCAGGAGTAGTGAAAACGTAAAAATCCTTTATTTAGGGGTAAATCCAAAGGGCTGGAAGCCAAAAACCAAAAATCAAACCCTGGGAATATCCAAAAACACAAGAGACCCAGAGAAATTCAAAATACCTAGAGAGGGGGCGAGACAGCGCTGACACAAACAATGAACCGACAATCACAGAAAGACAGGACAGGGTTTTATACTCAGGGGCTGGGTGATTAGGAGGACTGGGCACAGGTGATACCAATGACCAAAAGGAGCAGAACAGGGCAGGTGAGGAAAGCCCCAACTAAACCAGTTAAACAAAGCTACTGAACTGAATCACTTAAAACACTTGTAGAAATAAGACACTGGAGAACTAAAGATAATAAAACTAATGATCTAGGAGCAAGAGAACCTAAAACACTGGAAGAGACAAGGGAGGATGATACCTAAAGGGAGAAACAAACTAGACAATCTAATAACAGAAAACTAATGATAAGAAAAGTGACTAAGGGAAACATGAGGGAAACCTGGAGGGGGCTGGGGGCCACAGGGAGGCACCTGAGGCGGGATGCAGACAAGGAGACACATGAGGAACACAAGGAGACACATAAGGGGAACCTAGAGAGGGATGGAGAACACAAGGAGACATATGAGGGAGATGCAGAACGCAGGCCATGACAAATTGTTGGTTGTGTTAGTTCTTGAGCACTGGACTGTCAAATTCATCCTGAAGAGGAGGATGGGAATAAACAAAATAGAGGTTTTGAGAAATGATTTACTGTGAATATTTTTGACTTATTTTAAAGGAGAAAGAAACGTTTTTCCTGAACTTTCTAGCTGTTATAGGTCGTCCTCTATCTACTACAGTTTGTCCGGTATGATTTGATCCTGAACATGGAAGAGTCTGTAGTACTTTTAAAAGGGACCGAGAATACATGTGTGTATTTTTAGGGTTAACTGACCTGGATTCTATTTTAATATTAATTTATTTACATATTTCTGTATGATCTATATTATAGTGTAGACTAAGATCAAGGTAGATAATCCAGAACAATATTTTGAATAAAAACAACAAAATACACTGCTTACTTTTTCAGAGTTAATTACTAGGGGAAATTATGTTGTCTTTACTTAACAATAAAGTGTAACAATAAGTTAATGCGCTTAACTTTATTGCCTCCGTCATGAGCTCCCCCGACCCTCAGATTTAAAGGGTTAGAAATCCAGCTGTTCTAATCTGATAACTGCTGGGATTAAACATCTTAGTCATACAAAGTAGGCAGCCCCATTCAGACCCTACCACCGCCTAAACTCCTCCAATTCTGCCTTTTTCTTGTTCCTTATGCCGTGACTCCCATTTATTCCCCATTAGACCATTTATGTTTTGTTTATGCAATAACATTATAATTTCAATAAAAATTCTATTTAAAATCATTTAAAAAGGCATCTGATTATCAAAAACTAATACAAAAAGCTGTTTCCTACATGTGCATAATGCATGTAGGGTGGGTTTTTCAGCACGAGCAAGCTTTATTTTAAATAATTAACATATTGCTCCAAAGAAATGTAAACTTTCATTAAACCGTTTGTAAAGTTTTATACTGACCTTGAGCAAATTGTTTTCAGGACTTTGCACAGATTTATCAGAACAAAGCCGAGTGGAGGTAAATGTTTAAGAACGTCGGGAGGAGCTGAAAATTTAAAAGCAATCAGGAATGTCAACACTTTAAACCTTTGCTCTTCTTTATGTTTCCTGTTCATTGAGTCAGATGATCTGGTTTTTATGCTAGTTGTGGCATCCTTCTTAGTCTTGGAAATGAAAAGACACTTTGTAATGTTTTGCATAAAAGAACTAATCCTTAGACTTGGACACAGATGGATGTGAAAGTTATTCCTCTCTAAATAGTTTATTCAATGCTTCAACTGATATAAACTATCAACCAAACCATTCTAAGATGATCATTTTATTAGTAAATTCCTGATTGGTGTTTCCAGGTTGCCGTATGGAACTCCTACAAGGGGATGACCCTGATGAACCAACCGAACAGGGACAAGACCACCAACGTGACGGACTCTCTGGCCAACAGGACTCTTATTGTCACCACCATCCAGGTCAGGAGAGGTAAAACCGAGGTGTCTCATTGTTCACTACATAGTTTATTTTCAAAATAATATCTTACCTGTGCAGGAGAATCCATATGTGATGGTGAAAAAGTCAGACAAAGAACTGGTTGGGAACGATCGCTATGAGGGATACTGCATGGACCTCTTGAAGGAGCTTTCGAACATTTTGGGTTTCACGTATGAAGTCAGACTGGTAGGTGATGGGAAATATGGAGCCCAGAACGATAAGGGAGAGTGGAACGGGATGGTTCGGGAGCTGATCGACCACGTGAGTGAAAATCCACATGTGTGGCGGAGGGAATCAGTGGTTCCCATAATTATTTAGTGATCAACAAAGAGTCATTTATTTACTTTGCTCTGATGAATTTACTAAAAACTGTCAAAAACATCTAATTGTAGTCTGGGTAATGAGAGATTCCTTTGCCTAGTTGGACTTCTGTTGTTTTTTAATTATCTGTTATTTGTTGCAGTAAAAATGGAGGGAAACACCTTAAAAGGTGTGTTTTTACATTAGGTTGCAGACCTCGCCGTGGCTCCTTTGACCATCACGTACGTCAGAGAGAAAGTGATCGACTTCTCTAAGCCCTTCATGACTTTAGGGATCAGCATCTTGTACAGGAAGCCCAATGGTACCAATCCAGGAGTGTTCTCCTTCCTTAACCCTCTGTCTGCGGACATCTGGATGTACGTGTTGTTAGCCTGCACCGGCGTCAGCTGTGTGCTCTTTGTGATCGCGAGGTAAGAACACAGATCGGTGCATGTGATAATAGTTGCTCTTTACTGCCGAACAGTGGCGGATTTAGCAATTTAGGGGCCCAAGGCGAACACAGACATGGGGCCCCCTTACACAAAATTTTTGACAATCTTATCTTTAACTGGATTTGCGAAACTCTACCCTCTTCTGACATTAGTTATTTTCCCTTTTTATCAGTCCTCTTTTTTCCTGTTTTTCTCTCCCTTTGAGTGCTTTCAATATTTGCTCTGCTTCCTTCTTCTTGTCAGTGCTCCTGTGCTTTTGCTTTTCTTTTTTTTTTCTTTTCTATTTTCCATTTTGGTCCATGTTTTCCTCCCTTTAAACATTTTCCATTGTCTTTCCATTTCTGCTTCCTTTTGATGTTTACATTGAAAAAAGACGTCACTTTTGGAAGTGAAGATAAAAGCTTTTTTTGAAGCAAGCTGCATCTTTCTCTTATTGGAGCCACTAGGATAACTCCATTTCATGCTTAATGTTTTGACTATTGCTTTGAGTTTGTTACGAACACTCCCGCCTCTCTTTTTCTGCTTTCTATTCTTCATCTTATTTGTGGTCTCATGGCACTTGGCAAACAACAATTTGGTGCATTACTGCCACCAACTGGAGTGGAGTGGAATGACTACCAATCACTTCCTGATTGTGCATCGGCATCTTAAAGGAATAGTCCATTGTGGCATTAACAGAAGGGTGCCAGCAGTCAGGGCTAGGGGGCCCCAAGCAGCCACCGACCTATGCCTAATGGTAAAACCGCCACTGCTGCCAAACAAAGGGCTGATTGGTCTAAACAATAAAAACAGTCCAAAATGAAATATTTCATTAGTAAAGAAAATTCTTAGGTAGGTTTGTAAAACTTTTGTAAGGAAGATGAGGCAGCTGGTTTGTAAATAATGTGGGATTTCTCTTTCCTTTTGTTTTTTTTTCTCTCATCGTTCTGAAGGTTTACCCCCTATGAGTGGTACAATCCACATTCATGCAATGCCTCATCAACTCTGGTACAGAACAACTTCACTTTACTCAACAGTTTCTGGTTTGGGATTGGAGCTCTCATGCGGCAAGGTACGTCACCTACTTTTAAAGCAGCTGATTTCAAAGAAGCTGTTCCAGAGGATGCAACAAATTTAGCAGAAAATGAATGAATTTTGAAAATGTTGCAAGATATGAATAAGATAGATATTTTTTGTTTTCAGTTAAGATCTCGACAGGGTCTCCTTGTTGGCATTTCCAAATTAATCACATTTTGTTTGTCTTACGTTCATTAATTTCATGCCGTTTCTGCTGATGATTGTTTATTTGATCTGTTTTCAGTTTAAAGTAATGTGATCTTTTTGTTTTCTGTGAATGTTGCTTTTGTCTAAGTGACGTGGATAAAAATCAGTTATCGATCCCAAACTAAAACAAGACACACATTGAAAACAACTAACGTAATAAATAAATCTGTTAAGTTTTCTAACCCTAATCCCATTTCCCTTTTTTGGCCGTTTTTCTATTAGATGTTGCTAGTCGTGCCTTACACATTTTTGCTTCTTGATTTAAATTTTACACTGAGGCAACTGCATCTGAAGTCCAGTTCACACAGCGGAAATTTAAAATAGTTGGTCGATTTTCAAAGAGAGAGAGACCCACACACGTGGTGGTAAAAAAAACATGAATACACCAATGTCCCCTGTGCAGCAACTCGGCAAATACACAACACACAAACCGCTTCCACTCATGGAAATTCCACACTCAGATTGGAATACTTGTGAGATTAAAGATGATTTCAAAGTAAACAAACATGGTGGAGGAAGAGCCTGCATTACTCTTCCATCACCTTGTTTTCTGACCAGCTTTTGTTTGTCTCCAAAAGTCGGACCAAGACAATCCAACATGTTTGAAAGCCCGGTTTTATCTTCTGAGCTGTCCCGACGTCCTTCGGAGAGTACCAAAGAACTCATAACACACCACAAAAGGCAGATTTATCTTATAAGATTATCATAAGAGTCGGTACCATAATCAAGCACAACTTTAAGAAATCTAGTCAAAATCGTCTTGATTATCTTACCGAGTGAACCAAGCTTTAAAAGTTATTTCATAGAACAAAAAAATCATGTTTTGTAAAATTAGTGCACAGCTGATCAATCATTACTTTTGATATGCCTACAGGCTCAGAGGTGATGCCTAAAGCTCTGTCCACACGTATAGTCGGGGGTATTTGGTGGTTTTTTACTTTAATCATCATCTCCTCCTATACGGCCAACTTGGCTGCCTTCCTCACTGTGGAAAGAATGGACGCGCCCATCGACTCGGCAGATGACCTCGCCAAACAAACACGAATTGAATACGGAGCAGTGAGGGATGGATCCACCATGACCTTCTTTAAGGTGAACTTCCAGTTTAATCATGATGAGCTCAGAACTCAAGGGATGAACCTGTTTCTACAAAACAACTTATTTTTCAAATAGGTTTTAAGGCATTTTATTACCCTCTTGTTGCATAAACATGTACCGAAGTCATACCGATATACAAAAGTGGTGAAAAACAAATTTTTTCCAATTACAGACCAATATCCTTATTGTTGCAGTTTTCAAAAATATTAGAAAAACTATTTATTACTAGGCTAGATGAATTCCTGACGAAAGAAAATATATTAAACGACAGTCATGGTTTTAGAACTAATCATTCAACTTCCAAGGTACTAATGGAACTTACAGAAGAAATATCAGAAGCAATTGACAAAAAGAACCATTTCATAAGTATTTTTATTGATTTAAAAAAGTGTTTGATACAGTAGATCACGAAATTCTTCTTAAAAAACAGTAAATATGGAATTAAAGCAATGGCTCTATAATAGTTAACAAGTTATTTGAATAATTTCCCTCTTGGATTAATAAAGTATCTTTGATTGATTGATTGAATGATAGGAAACAATATGTACAAATAAGTGACATTAAATCAAATCTACGTGATATTACTTGTGGAGTACCACAAGGGTCAGTACTGGGTCCGAAACTATTTATTATGTATATGAATTATATTGCCTCTATATCAAATATATTAAAATGTATTCTATTTTCAGATGACACTACCTTTTATTATGCAGGAGACAGTATCAAACAGATGGTAGAAACAGTACAAACTGAGATGAAAAAAAAATTATCGCTTGATGGGAATAATTTCTCATTAAACACTGATAAATCATGTTTCATGGTATTTAGTAACAGTAACTCAAATGATACAAGTATATTAAATATAGATGATATTAATATTACAAGAGTAAAAGAAGTCAAAATTTTGGGAGTTATAATCGATGAAAATGTATCTTGGAAGCCACATTTAAACAATGTGAAAACTAAAATAGCTAAAACAATTGCAATGTTACATAGAGTAAAATGGTCACTGGATGATAACTCCCTATATTTATTATAGGACTCACTTATTTGACCATATTTGAACTATTGTATAGAAATCTGGGGCACAACATACAAAACTTATACAAATTCTATATTGCAAAAAAAGCAATAAGAATCATTATAAGGAGTAATTACAGAGATCCATCAAACCTGTTATTCATAAAAACAAAAACATTAAAATTCTATGACCTAGTGGACTACAATATTTCTAAATTTACGTATAATGCGAACAAAAAATCCTTCCTAAAAAATTTACTTAAAAGATTTATAAAAAGACAGAGTAAACATGAACTAAAAGGACATGAATTATTTACAATACCTAAGCATAGAATACTTATAAAGGAGCGCTGTGTCTCTATATATGGAGTTAAAATATGGAATAAGCTAGGTAATGTAATCAAGGATGCGAAAACGATATTTACTTTCAAAAAACTAATTAAAAGTGAAATACTGGAATCATATACTTGAAAATCAATTATATTAAAAAAAATTAAATAAATAAATAAAGCTATAGCAGAATGTGTGTAGGTATATTCATGTGTGTATGTATAAATATGTACCGGTATGCATGTTTTTTTATGTGTATATGTAGTGGATACGTGTGTATATCTATATCTATATGTTCAAATGAAGTATGTGCGACCATATGGGCATGTGATGCACTTTAATGTATATATGTATGTGCAAAAATCCTTTTGCTTTTTGAATTATTATTACTATTAATTTTTTCATTCTTCTTTAAAAATTTAACTCAAGTTAGCAAACCAGTCAAGCAACTACTTTGTATAGGCCAATTTATAATTATTGTTATTTCATTGCAAAAATGTCATTTTAGTTAAAAAGGGGCAGATAACTTAAGTTTTCTTCTTTCTGTTCCCTTTTCATTTTCTTGTTTTGAGAAACCTCATTTTATTTGTTAGTGATGTTTTTTTTTTCTATTTTAATAATAAATGAAATAAAAAATAAGAAAAATCCTTTAAAAAGCACCTAAATAATATACTACAATAATCTACTATAATGTTAGAATATACTGAGTTAGGGCTGTCCAGTTTCTGGCTCACATCAACCAACTTCCTTCGCATCCTGTGGCTCAGCGTGTTGGAATCATGCGGGGCTTTATCCTCCCAGATTTTAGCTAGCGATTATGGCTGCCTGTATGGGAAGGAGCTGGCTGTGTTGGTAACTTCGACAAATTGCTGCTGGGGAATTAGAACACAGCTGTCCCGTTTCCTCTGGCAAACCAGAGACATATCCACAATGAAACGTGATGTATTTTACATGCTAATCTAGTCAAGTGTGTGTGCAACATGTATTGTGCATGCCACCTCTTTGTATTTGACACAAATGAATCATACGTCTTACCTGCTCGTCTGTTTGGGCTTTTCAGAAGTCTAAGATATCCACGTATGAGAAGATGTGGGCCTTTATGAGTAGCAGGAAGACCGCCCTGGTCAAGAATAACAAGGAAGGCATCACACGAGTCCTGACAACGGACTACGCCATGCTGATGGAGTCCACAAGCATTGAATACATCAGCCAGAGAAACTGCAACCTTACACAGATTGGAGGGCTTATAGACTCTAAGGGCTACGGAGTGGGAACACCTATCGGTAAGAGGAACCCAGTTAGTCAAAACTTTCAGTTCCAAACCAATGCTTTAAGTTACAATTGCAAATCTGGAAAACAAGCTATCTTAAAACATTTGTATGCCTGTTAATAACGTTCTAACATAGTATAGCTATAAATATTCTGTGGTGATTAAAAAAAGTGAAAAAAAAAATTATCTCGCATGTGTCTAAAACCCTTAGCCAATACCACAACTTGGTCCAAAAGCATCATGTGGACCATCAGGTTGTCTGTCTCACCAAACCAGCACACTTACCTGGGTCCTCCGCTAATTACACACTCACGTATTTAGCAACAGAACACCACTTGTGTGGTTCTCCGCTCAATATTACCAGAGAAGGAGAAACAGCCCTTCGCTGTGGTATGGTGGTGGTGATGCCTTGAGTCATTTTCTGGAAAAAAAACTGCTTCTTTTGTCAAGAAGTAGAAGTTGATCATAAAAGAAACGATGGAAAAGGGCAGAATTTGGAGTCCTGCTCATTAATATTCATGATATGCAGACATCTCACCGCTGATTGGCTGAGAGCAGCACAACTCATCTGCTGCTTTTGTCTATTTTTATTTCATTTATAAAAAAAATAGATTTTATGTCTACAAATAACATAAACCAGGACATTTTCTACCATTTTGTGTAGTTGCTAATGCTTATAGTTAGCTTCTACTAGTTGATATGCACTCTGCTCTCTCCTCGCCATTAGATCAACAATCCTTTGCAGTCACAAGCCAAGGATGAACAGAGAGTTTCCCCGTCTATTTACTATAGGCGACTCATGCAGGAAATAGGGGTAGAAGGTTGTTTTCATGTTCAGCATACATGTTAAACTCAGAGTGATGATGGTATTTAAAAGATAACGGTTTGCAGCCGAGTGTGAAGCATCTGGGATGAGGATCAGCTCCTCTAAATTTGAGACCATGATCTTGAATTGGAAGAGGGTAGAATGCCTTCTTCAGGTCAGGGACGAGGTCCTGTGTCAAGTTGAGGTGTTAAGTGTTTCAGGATCTTGTTCATGAGTGAGGGAAAGATGGAGCGTGAGATCAATAAGTGGATTGTTGCTGCATCTACATTACTGTGGTTGTTCTACCAGTCTGTTGTGGTGAAGAGAAAGCTGAGCCGGGGGGCAAAGCTCTCAATTTGCTGTTTCATCTACATTCCTACCCTCACCTGGTCACGAGCTTTGGGTAGTGACCGAAAGAACAATATCGCTGATACAAGTGGCCAAAATGAGTTTTCTGTGCAGGGCGTCTCCCTTAGAGATAGGGTGATAAGCTCAGTCATCCAGGAGGGGCTTGGAGTAGATCTGCTGCTCCTCCAAATTGTGAGGAGCCAGTTGAGGTGGTTTGGGCATCTGATTAGGATGCCTCCTGGATGCCTCTTTGGTGATGTTTTCTGGGCACGTCTGACCGGGCAGGAGACCCAAAGGAAGACCCAGGACACGCTGGAGGGACTATGTTTCTCGGATGGCCTTGGGATTCCCCCGGAGGAGCTGTCCCAAGTGGCTGGGGAGAGGAAAGTCTGGGCCTCCTTGCTTAGGCTACTGCCCCCCACGACCTGACACTGGATACGCGGCTGAAAATGTTTGGCTGGTATTACACATTTCCTTTTCAAATTAACCATTCGTTAACACATTAAATGAGATTTTAGCTCAAAACAGAGCAAAATGCCTCCCCATCTTTTGTTGATCCAGATTTAAAAATTTTTGCTTTTCTTCTCAATTTACATATTTTCCACCCATTATTATGACGTTCACAATGAAGAAGACCATATCTGAGCTCCTCCTGTCAGGCGTAAATCCACTTCTCAGTTTGTTTTCTTGGTTGTCATTAAGACAAATAAAGAACGTGACACACATCCAGCAGAAACCCAAAATCCCTTTATGTCAGCGGGCCCGCCCGACGAGCCTGGTACTGCTGTTTGCTACTCTCATGCTGTTCTTCCTGTAGGAAATAGGTGACATTGCTGAAAATAATGAGCACCGCACAGTGAAGGAACAGCTGCAACGCAGCCTCAAATGGAGAAAACAACCGCAACCGGGTTTATCTGGAACCGAGTCAAAGTTGGTCCTTGTTTTCCACGAGAACACCTTCATGAAAATCCCATCAAGCCAAGTTCAACCCACTGAATATAACGGATTCAATGTACTTGTTTAATCAATCTTCTAATCTTAAACTTGTTTCCATGCGCTCAGAGACTTTAGGTCAGAAACTCCTGAAGATTTCTGCAGGAATCATAAAACCTCTCTGGGATAAACAGCTTTTTCTATACAAGGGATTAACATATGGAAATCCCTACATGCAAAACTCAGATTGAACTCTGGCTGGCATCATTTAGATTAAAACTGAAGTGATTTCTTAAGAAAGATCACACATTTTCTACAGAATGACAATCAGCTTATTGTATTTTTGATTGGAGCTTATTCGGTTGTTTTGTTTTTGCATTACTTGGTTCTACTAAGTATTTTTTTAAATTTATTTTCTTACTTTTTCTATTTCAGACTCTAATAACGTGAAAGTTGCTTGAATGGTTGCATCATTTGCTTCCATCCCCAGGATCTCCATACAGGGATAAAATCACAATAGCGATCCTTCAGCTGCAGGAGGAAGGAAAGCTTCACATGATGAAGGAGAAGTGGTGGAGAGGAAATGGCTGTCCAGAGGAGGACAACAAGGAGGCCAGCGCTCTGGGCGTGGAGAACATTGGTGGAATCTTTATAGTCCTCGCCGCCGGACTGGTTCTCTCTGTTTTCGTGGCTATCGGAGAGTTTATCTACAAGTCCCGAAGGAACGCCGACATAGAGGAGGTAAGTGAGGCTGAGACAAAAACTAACGGTCGTGCTAAGCGTCTTTACACATATGCCAAACTAAATTAGGTGTGTTTATGATGACTTTTCATTAAAAGTTCTATGAAAAACACATTTGTAGTTTAATTATAAACTATGATTATTTATGTGGAATCTATAAATGACCACAGAAATGTTATTTTTGCCATTTAAATTTTTTTTTTTGTAAAAGCTGTAAATCTTGACCATCTTACCCTTTCCATTTTTTACTTTTATAAAGAACAAAGCTAAAGAATGAGCACCACGCATGTGAACATTCATTTAGTTTGCTTTCTTTTTGGTTCTTTCATGTTGTTATACCTTTATAATTTTTCTCATTTATGTTTTCTCCTCCATCCTGTTTTTATTTATTTTTTTGCATCAGGCCTTTTGTTTCTTTTACGGCTTGCAGTCTCGTCAGTTTCAGCGCCGTGGCTCCACTTCCTCCTCTGACAGCTCCTTATCTAATGATCTGGAGAGCGGCAGGCTGCTGGGGGATGACACAGAGTAGCCTCTGCAGCTCTGTAGACAATAGGTTTGTAACCAGGTGTGCTCCCAGTGTACCTGCACTCAGTCCAAATCACTCCCATCCCTGCGTGTTTGCTTGTTTTCTCACACTAAAAGCCGATCCAGACCTTTTTATTTCCTGAAACGTGTTTGTTTACCACTTGTTTCTGAAGTATTTTAGACTAAAGATAACAGAAAGTAATAGGGCTGAATGATTTTAGGAAAATATTGAGTTGTGATTATTCCGACAAAACTTGTGATTTCAATTATATTCATGATTTTCTCAAATCAAGCTTCAGCACAATGTTCACTAAGTACAGTAACTCCGACTTCACACTGGAGGCATCAGCGGTGCGGAACGGCAGCGGAACAGTTTACTTGTGCACTTTGCTGCTGGTAAATGTCTGTATTTCTATAGAGCCTTCTTAGGATTCTACAACCCCCCGAAGGTGCTTCACAACACAATCAGTCATCCACTCATCCACCCATTCACATGCTGGTGATGATGAGCTTCATTGTAGCCACAGCTGCCCTGGGGCTCACTGACATAGGCGAGGCCTGCTGAACACAGGCACCACCTGTCCCTCCGACCACCACCAGCAGTCAAGGTGGGTTAAGTGCCTTGCCCAAGGACACAACAGCAGCATTCTCTGGACGGAGCTGGGATTGAACCTGCAACCTTCCGATTGCTGGACAACCCGCTCTACCTTCTGAGATACCGCTGTCCCCAAATCCACACTGGGAAAGTCTCAGCCACGGAGCGGCTTCTCCGCCGGACTTGTGAGATCATAAAATCCCTCGAGACTTCAAAGGTCACGGTTTCTTTATGGCATCCACCTTTAAACCTAAAAGAAGAAGGATATCGCTGTTTGATGTCATATATAGTGTTGTTCCTCTCCACTGCCAGGATTAAAGCCATGAAAAAAACATACATTTGCACTACAGTTGCTGGGAGTAAATAAGCTGTTAGGTCACATGAATGGACGTAATCTTATAAATCACATCGTAGCAATTGTCTTTAGTTTGAAATTTACCAGACATTTTACACTGAAACTTTGTCATTTCCTGTCTAGCTCTACGCTGCAGAGATTGACATGTTGCAAGAAACCAATCCTATGTTCTGCAGCGTGGCGAGCTACCTCTGGGACACGCCTGAAAATGTCTGCACTGTGGTCTGTTTGGATCAACCCCATAGACCATTATGGATTCTATTTGAAGCAGCAATGTTCTGCTGCTGTTCCGCGACGCTGATGCCTCTAGTGTGAAGTAGGGGTAACATTTACAAACATCACAGGAAATGACATCATGCCATCAAAACAATAGCTAGCATATTATTCTAATAATGCAAGGATAAAAACTCTAATTCATTAAATAACAGTAAACAAGCCTTCAGAGTTTTCCCAACATGGCTTTACGAGGCACGGACGTTATTCTGGGCTTTCTTCTTAAAAAAAAATACAACGCTTTAACACTGAACTCTGAAATAGAACAAACTAATCAACTTGACTTTGAAATTTATTGCCTCATTTTGAATGTGTTTTTAGTCAAAGCTGAAGCTGCTTTCAGCTAATTCTTGTACAGTAATGCAAGTACCTTGCTTTCATTATTTTTTGTGTTATTGCTTTTGAATAATTAATTAATTTATTTTATTGAATTGAATTCAATTTAAGAATACATATTTGTATATTTTATTATTTCTTTTATAATTAATGCTGTTTTAAATGTTCTTTATAAACATTAAATATTAATATTCTTGGTTGCAGCGTTATGCCTCATTAGGCTTTAATACATGCATATAAAATTAGCTTGAAGAACAGTAAGATTTAAGACATGGACTGATACATTTGGAATAGATTTTAAGCAGTGGGTGAGGATCTGCGTCCGGAGGAGAGCTCAACAGTGAGTTCAGCGCTGGTTACGGATGCTAAGAGGGATTGGTGTGAGCTTGCTGGGAGGCAGAAAGCTAAAGTTACCCACACACAGGGGATTAAAAAGTTTATGGCTAGAGCCGAGCAGACTGAAGAACATTTAGTACCCGGATCTCAGGAAGAATTAAAGAAGAAAAGAGCAGTTTGAGTAGCTTATTTCAATACCTTTACTAGCCTTTTTCAATAGTAAAGGTATTGCAATGGATAGTAAGGACATTGAGGGGTGCCGTACTCTTCCAAGCAAAAACAAGAATCAAAAACCTGCCATTATTATACGATTTGTTAATAGGAAGCAAAAAAACAGCTACTGAAGAAAGGAAGAAAGTTGAAAGGAACGAATATGTATGTTAATGAACATCTAACCAAGAAAAATGCAGATATTCCAAGACAAGCAAGATTATTAAGAAAACAGAAATACAGTCAACCTGGACAACAGATTGTAAGGTGTTCATTAAGTTAAATGGAACACTGGAGCAGGCACAGGTCTTAGTCATTAAAGAGCTGATGGACCTGGAAAAATACGGCTGATAAAATCTAAGCCAAAGCATTGGGATGGTCGATGGTACTTGTAATGAATTGTCAAATAGGATGGTACTTGGCCTAGACGAAGTACTGTTAGAGGTGATGGTGTGTGGATAAGATATATAATAAAGTCAGATGGCTGACAGATTTTAAGTAACAAATCAAATGGATGCTGAAACTGGGACATTGGGGTATGATAGCAATATAGTGAAGTGCCTTGAGACGACTCTTGTCGTGATTTGGCGCTATATAAATAAACTTGAATTGAATTGAATATAGATCCTGACTGTAATTTTTTTTACTAAAATGTTAAAGGACTGTAATTATTATACAATGGAACAATTTAAAAGGAACATAGAGTGGGGTAAGAATATAACTATGGTTCATTTCAATAGTAGAAGTCTATATGCAAACTTTCAATACATTAAAGCATATATAGCACAGTTTAATCAACCATTTGATGTGATAGCAATATCAGAGACTTGGATAAACACTGGAAAAGAAGAGGATTTTGAGATGGAGGGATATGAGTTCCTCCATCTAGATAGGACAAATAGAAAAGGAGGTGGGGTGGCACTCTATGTTGAAACAAATTTAAGGTTTGAAAAAATTAGTAAAATGACGAGGGTGGTAGATGGAGTGATGGAATGTATAACAGTGGAATTCTATATGAAAAAACAGAAAAATATCATTGTTAGTTGCATATATAGAAAACCAGGATCAAAGATTGAGACTTTTAAGGACATTATGGAGGACTTGTACACAAATCTGAATCAGAAGAGAATGTTTATTTGTGGAGACTTTAATATTGATTTATTGAACCCGAATCATAATAAGAGTACTGAAGAATTTATTGAGTCAATGTATTGTATGGGATTATTTCCCCTGATAACAAGACCGACGAGAATAACCACTCATGGTGCAACTCTATTAGATAATATTTTTACAAATGTAATGGAAGAAAATATAAAAGGCGGGATATTGATAAATTATATAAGTGACCACTTACCAGTTTTTGTAACTTATGACTGTTGCTATAAAGTTCATAGAAATGTAGGTAAGATGAAATATAAAACAATTAGAACAGAAAAGACAATGCAGTGTCTCAAAACGGAGTTAATAAAACAAGACTATTGTATATAAACACAAGGATGTCAATAAAGCCTATGAGGCATTCTTAAGTATATTCATGACCTTATTAGAGATAAACAGCCTACTTATTGAAGTCAACAGGAAAGACAAGTATACAGGAAGACCATGGATGACGAAGGGACTGCAAAATGCCTGTAAAAAACACTTTATATAGATAATTCATTAAAAATAGAACTACAGAATCTGAAAAGAAATATAAAAATAATACAAATAAATTAATTAACATAATGAGAACTTGTAAAAAAGAATACTTCATCAAAAAGTTAGAAGATAATAAAGATAGCATGAAAGGGATTTGGAATGTATTAAATAGTATAATAAAAAATGCACCAAGGACTAATGACTGCCCTGGGTATTTTATGGAAGGGACATATACTATTAGCAAAATGAACGAAGTAGTAGATTAATTTAATGACTTTTTTGTACATACAGGGTCAAAACTAGCTGCGGAAATAAAGGTTGATTTGATAGAAAGGGAGACTGGAGGAAACATTGAAAGGAATGCAAGTTCAATGTTTTTAAGAGCAGTGGAAGAGAAGGAGATATATGATATTGTCAGTGGACTTAAGAACAAAACAAGTACTGACTTCCATGATATTGATATGGTAACAGTAAAGAGAGTAATTGATGGTATTGTAAAACTGCTACAATATATTTTTAATTTGTCTTTCCAGGAAGGGGTTTTTCCACAAAAAATGAAAGTAGCAAAAATTATCCCATTTATAAATCAGGTGAAAAGCATTGTTTTACAAATTATAGACCAGGGTCGGTACTCTGCCAGTTTCTAAGATACTGGAAAAACTATTTCTAAAAAGATTTAATAACTTTGTGGATAAACATGATCTGTTGGCAAATTGCCAGTATGGGTTTAGAAATAACAGATCAACACTGATTGTTTTAATGGAAGAAATAACGGAATGTATGGATAACAAGAAGTATGCACTTAGAGTTTTTTCTAGATCTAAAAAAAGCATTTGATACTGTTGACCACAAAATTCTAATAATCAAACTGGAGAAATATGGGTTTAGGTGTGTGGTATTGGATTGGATAAAAAGCTATGTGATGAATCAACAGCAATATGTACAAATAAATTAGTTTAAATCTAAATTGATGGATATTGAGTGTGGAGTACCTCAAGGATCAGTATTGGGACCAAAATGTTTATAATGTATATAAATGATATTTGTAAAGTATCGAAGATACTAAAGTTTGTAATTTTTGCAGATGATACCAATATACTTTGTTCAAGTGGGGAGTTTCAACAGGTTGTGGAGGTGATCACACAGGAGTTAAAGATATTAAAGAAGTGGTTTGATAGAAACAAATGGTCCTTAAATTTAAATAAAACAAAATTTATATTATTCAGAAACTATAAGGAAAACATTAACATTGAAATTTGTGTTGATAATGTATATCTAGAAAGGGTTAATACCATAAAACTTCTTGGGGTGATCATTGATCATAAGGCCTGTTGGAAATCACACATCACTTATGTGAGGGAAAAGTTAGCACGGGGCATTGCTGTCTTGGGGAAAGTAAAACATTTTCTGGATAGGAAAACATTATATATGTTATATTGTGCTTTACTATTACCATACATGAGTTATTGTGTTGAGGTTTGGGGAAACACATATAAAAGTAATATTCAGACTATAATCATAATGCAGAAAAGGGCTATTAGACTAATAAATCACGAGGGGTATAGGGCTCATAAAAACGCACTCTATACTAAGATGCAAGCTTTAAAATTCCAGGACCTGGTCAAGTTTAAAACAGTACAAATAATATATAAGGTGAGGAAAGGGATGCTCCCAATTGAAATAAGTAAACGGTTCTAAAGAGAAGGGAGGTATAATTTTAGAGGGAAGTGGAATTTAAAAGTAAAAAGAGTAAGAACAACATTGAAAACAATGTCTATCTCTATAGCGGGCGTTAAATTCTGGAATGAGTTAACAGAAGAAATAAAGGTCAGTAGTGATATAAACCAGTTCAAAATAAAACTCAAACAAGAAATGTTAAATAAGTATAAGAACGAAGAAAATGCAAGTAACCCAGGACGGCATGCAAACTGAAGTTTGATCTCTTCTACAACTTAGCAAATCTAAATATAGTTCTAGTTGAACATGAGAATTATTTTTCTGTTTGTTTGAAGGCATTGTTTATGTTTATTGTTTATTCGCTTAGCAGACGCTTTTATCCAAAGCGACTTACAATTGATAACCTGTAGGGCATGTTGTGATCTGTGGGGAAAACCGGAGTACCCGGAGGAAACCCACGCATGCATGGGGAGAACACGCAACTCCACGCAGAAAGGCCACAGCTGAGTTTTGAACCTGCGACCGTCGTGCTGCGAGGCAACAGTGTTAACCACTGCGCCACCATGCAGCCCATTGTAAATGTTTTGTTGTTCAAATTGAGATGATGAGGATGTACACCTGAGGGGGTAGGGCTACATAAGTATATACTTCTGCCTACTCCTTTTCAAACAACTGCTTGGAAGGATTTTATGAACATGGCTGCAGGGCATATATATATATATATATATATATATATATATATATATATATATGTAGTGTATGAATAAAACATTTTACTCAAGATTATTTAGACGTTAAAGAGTACAAATGTTGGAATTTCCACTGGAGCCATCAGAAGAAATGAGAAATCTCAAAGGGCGACTGATTTGTTTGGGAAGCCTTCGGCAAAGCCACGGGATGAAAGAAGACTTTCTGTGGTCCTTGAACACAAATATAAAAAGATTATAACAAAATGACTGTTGTGGACGAACTAATCAGCCAAACACGTGAAAAGGGAAAGAAAAAAAAACGCAATTGAGGATTGATGAGTTTTTAATGGGATCTAATATTCTGCTGCACTGAATAAGCCCGAAGCTTTCCAGATCAGATGGTCAGCTCTTTGATCGTTTCAAATAATTACCATATCATTAACTAGCTAATTGTTTTTTTTAATCACACAATAAAAGAAGGTTGCTCTGCAAAATCATATTTAATGAAAGAGCAAAATTAAGAGATCCGTTGCAGCTTTTAAGTTAAGCAAAAGTCCTTTATTTTTATTTATTTATTTGTTTTTGTTTATTTAATCTTGGTTGTTTGTCCACACCTGAAGCAGAAATTTGGACTTTTTTCTCAGAGGGCACCATCTAGATGCCACAAAATATATTGCACCTCAAGCCCCTTTCCCTACATCTGTGATGACGGCTGTAACGCCTCTCATTCGTCAACGCATACCTCTAGTCAGCCAACATTACTAAAACACACCCCTATTTTTCCCCCCTAAATTTAACCAACCCTGCGTCAGACTAGGTCATGGAAAGACAATCCTGGTCCTTGAATGTTGCTATCCACCGCTAGTCTAGCTACTTCTGCAGTCAAAGATGGCATCTGGCGATGGCGCAAACATCTTTCTTTAGAAGAAAGGCTTTTAGCACTTTTTCTTTTTGTGGTTTTAAAAGACATAACCAAGTCATTTAGAACAGAGGACAGAGCCGCAGGAGGCCCCCAGGTCGACCCAGGACAGGTTGGAGAGGTTACATCTCCAATCTGGTCTGGGAACGCCTTGGGGTCCTGCCGGAGGAACTGGTGGAGGTGGTTGGGGAGAGGACAGTCTGGAGCTCCCTAGTTGGTATGCTGCCCCCGTGACCCGGACCTGGATGAGCGGAGGAAGACGATGAGGACGACAGAGCCGCAGCGAACTCCGCTTTAGACGCCATCTTCACTGTTTATGAGAAACGGAGCGCCACGGTGTGTGACGTACGCCACTCGGCGCCGATTGGCTCCGTTAGAATTCTCAGGGGGTGGGGTTATTTCAATAGGAGCGTTATAAGGCCATTTGCTTCCCATAGGAAGCATTGGCATGGCTGACCAGGCTAGGAAAACTCTGGATAGATGTTTTAAAGGGGAATCTTAGGATGCCAGCCCCAAATTCCAAGGCTTCAAGACAATTTTATGATGTTGCCATAAACAGATTATTTACAAAATACTGCTTTACGAGAGTCAGTGACTCACCTTCTAATATAAGACCACTTTTTTAGTTTCTTTTGCCATGAAAAATAACAGCTGTCTGGATGGGGGGAAACTGGGGGGCCAGCAAATTTATGATAGCAGAAGTACTGGCCCCCACTTAGGGGCACCACTGTAAACTTAGCAGCAGTTTTACTTTATGATTCTATCTTTTTGATGCATTAAAACTCAGAAAAAGAGCTATAACATGTGACACACATTTCTTTCTTTACAGTGCATGTCTTTTAGTGCTATGATGGAGGAGTTGGGGATTTCCCTTCAGTGTTACAAAGGCATCCGGAGCAGGCCACGTCCACACAACGCAGCGAGGTCCCCGTGTGTCCTCTGTCAGCCCAGACGTGGGGCCAGAAGGGAAGGAAGACGAGACTCCAGCACATGAGAACCGAATCTGAAACATGATGGAATTTTTATCAGAGACCATTTGATCATTTCCCGCCTGTCAGGTCTGTCTGTGGTCCAATAAATTTAGAAAAGTGATTTTCCTCCTTTAAACTTGATGTGTGTGTATAAAACAAAGTGACATGCAGATGACTGTTAAAAGCAGATGATGACTGTAAGGATGACAATCTCTCAAATGAAATAAAACACTGCTGCACCCTCACGGTTTTAGCTATGCAGCGTCTGGCCTGCACGCTTTACAAACCACCCCAATGTGTAAATGTAATACATCTTTAACAGCTTTTCCGAATAAAAATTTTGTATTGCATTTTTTTTTTCAAGTGGGTGCGTGATTGTTTGTTGTTGTTGTTGCTTACTGCTGGCAGTTGCCATATTTTTTGTTTGCCTGCCGGCGTCCCACGAAGCAGCTTCAGAGTGGGTTACTGAGCCGTCCGAAGCCAACACGAAGAGATAACAACCTCTAAGGAAAAACAGGAACACACCTGCTGTTTCATATCTCACAACATCACAGACGTCAAACCAGACACACTCACACACACACCATAGCCTGATGTCGGCACGAGACGGGAAGAAGGGAAGGACAAAATCAGAAATGTGTTTTTAAATGCAAAAAATATAAATTCTCGGTGGGTAGAAGTGAAAGCAAAATTTCTGTGTTCAGCTGGGAGTAAAGAAACTTGTTTATTCATTTATTTTAGTTTTTTTTGTAGTTGTCAGTTTTGAAAGCCTGAGGGTGATGTCTTTCCTCCCAGCACGATGCATTCAGAGTGAATACCTTCTGCCAAAGTCCCATTGGATCATTTACATTTAAAGCCATACATGTCAGAGACCTGTTTTAAAAACAGCCTGGTTTGTTCTTTTAATTTTTTTGCAAGTTTTCCAAACATGAATTCATCTGATTCCTAGAGAAAATAATCTAAATATGGCGTGCATTTAAATGGACCCGGTTCGCTTTAAATAATCTGTTTTGTCTTTGTTTTTTTTTTTTTTTTGTTTTTTTTTTTTTTTTTTACATCTTTAAACAATCATTCTAAATGTGTCACAGTTACACAGATTACAAACGTTGATGTATCTGAGCATTTATCATTTCAAAACATCAACAAAGTTTGGTAATATTTGATTAAAATCCTTTAATGATTTTTTCATGTTCCGTGCCTCCTTTATTGAGGCGGCCGACTGGAGCTGTAGTCGCAGGATCGTTGGTGCCTGTCATGGTGGCAACCCCCGAACCCGCTGGTGGACACTGGCGGTTAGGGATGCCGTCAAGCTGAAGAAAGAGTCCTATCAGGTCTTTTTGGCCTGTGGGACTCCAGAGGCAGCTGACGGGTACCGGCAGTCTAAGTGGAACGCGGCTCGGGTGGTCGCCAAGGCAAAAGCATGGGAGGAGTTTGGTGAGACCATGGAACAAGACTTCTGTACGGCTTCGAGGAGATTCTGGTCCACCATCCGGCGCCTCAGGGGGGGAAAGCAGTGCGTTACCAACACTATCTATAGTGGGGACGGTGTGCTGCTGACCTCTACTCAGGACGTTGTGGATCGGTGGGCAGAATACTTTGGAGACCTCCTCAATCCCACCGACACGTCTTCCAGTGAGGAAGCAGAGTCTGGGGACTTTGAGCTGGCCTCTCAAATCTCTGGTGCTGAGGTCACTGAGGTGGTTAAAAAACTCCTCTGTGGCAAGGGTCCAAGGGTGGATGAGATCCGCCCGGAGTTCCTTAAGGCTCTGAATGTTGTGGGGCTGTGTTGGCCGACGCGGCTCTGCAATATTGCGTGGGCATCAGGGGCAGTCCCACTGGACTGACAGACCGGGGTGGTGGTCCCCTTATTTAAAAAGGGGGACTGCAGGGTGTGTTCCAACTACAGGGGGATCACACTCCTGAGCCTTCCTGGTAAGGTCTATTCAGGGGTTCTGGAGAGAAGGGTCCGTTGGATTGTTGAACCTCAGATTCAGGAGGAGCAATGTGGTTTTCGTCCTGGCCGTGGAACACTGGACCAGCTCTATACCCTTAGGGGGATCCTGGAGGGTGCGTGTGTTTTGTGGATTTGGAGAAGGCTTTTGACCTCGTCCCTCGGGGGACCCTGTGGGGGTACTCCAGGAGTATGGGGTACCAGGCCCTCTAATACGGGCTGTTAGGTCCCTGTATGTCCGGTTTCAGAGCTTGGTCCGCATTGCCGGCAGTAAGTCGGGCTCGTTCCCAGTGAGAGTTGGACTCCGCCAAGGCTGCCCTTTTTCACCGATTCTGTTCATAACCTTTATGGACAGGATTTCTAGGCACAGCCAAGGTGTGGAGGGCATCCGTTTTGGTGGCCTGAGGATCAGGTCTCTTCTTTTTGCAGATGATGTGGTCCTGTTGGCTTCATCAGAACATGATCTTCAGGTTTCGCTGGAGCAGTTCGCAGCCGAGTGTGAAGCAGCTGGGATGAGAATCAGCTCCTCTAAATCTGAGACCATGGTCTTGATTCGGAAAATGGTAGAATGCCTTCTCCGGATCAGGGATGAGGTCCTGCCCCAAGTGGAGGAGTTTAAGTATCTTGGGGTCTTGTTCACGAGTGAGGGAAAACTGGAGCGTGAGATCGATAGGCGGATTGGTGCTGCATCTGCAGTGATGTGGGCGTTGTACCGGTCTGTCGATGTGAAGAGAGAGCTGAGTCAGAAGGCGAAGCTCTCGATTCACCCGTCTATCCACGCTTATGGTCATGAGCTTTGGGTAGAGACCGAAAGAACGAGATTGCGGAAACAAGCGGCCGAAATGAGTTTTCTCCGAAGAGTGGCTGGGCTCTCTCTTAGAGATAGGGTGAGAAGCTCGGCCATTCGGGAGGGGCTCGGAGTAGACCCGTTGCTCCTCCACATCGAGAGTAGCCAGTTGAGGTGGCTCGGGCATCTGGTCAGGATGCCTCCTGGACGCCTCCCTGGTGAGGTTTTTCAGGCACGTCCAACCGGGAGGAGACCTAAAGGTAGACCCAGGACACGGTGGAGGGACTATGTCTCTCACCTGGCCAGGAACGCCTTGGGTTTCCCCCAGAGGAGCTGGCCCAAGTGGCTGGGGAGAGGGAAGTCTGGGCCTCTCGCCTTAGGCTACTGCCCCCGCGACCCATCTCTGGATAAGCGGATGAAAATGGATGGATGGATTTTTTCTTATTTTACAGCTTTAGCTAATTTATTTATAATGTTTTTAACAAATCTCAATAGAATTGACTTTCAGTCATCCACAGATTTTTTAACACATTGGCAAATTGACTAAACTGGCAAAAGTTTGTTGAAAACTGGATAATGTAATGTTTACTTTTACAACTGGAAACTGTTCTTTGAGCTTCTATTTGGATGCAAACTTTATTGGGGCTCAAAATGGCTCAGGAGCACTGACAAATGGCCAAACCCAACTCGATAAAAAGCCTTTAAAAATGACAGATTGGTTTGCCCTGCTCATTCTCCCAGGGTGTTAATATTAAATAAGCTCTGTGCTGATTGGCTGGTTTACCCTGACGGCTTTATAATGCTACCTGAAGCTAGCAAGTCGGTCATGTACAGAATCAGGATAATTAAATGGCTTTATCTGGCATTCATTCAAAATCTATATTCACAGTAGCTCATGCTAGTGTTAGCAGTAGCTTCGGTTAGCATTACCACTGCTATCAGACATTCTTTCAAATCTTAGAGATTCCCAGTACATTCTAGAATGTTACGTGTGTTCTGACCTTCTTCTTTGTTGTTTTCCTGTCATCCAACAAGGATGTTAGCAGTAGCTCATGCTAGCATTAGAAGAAGCTTGGGCCAGTGTTAGCAGTGGCTCAAGTTAGCATCATTCTTCTGCAGTTAACATTACTACCACCAGTGTTTTTATGATGACTCTGAAGTGGATTGGGGCATTGTAATTGAAGGGTCTCTGGCTGCCAATGACGTGTTAAAGGTTGAATATGGAACAATTTAATAGAAATAAAAATAATTCCTACACGGGGCATTTAGAGGTGTGCAGAATGAAGGTACAGTATTTCCTTTAAAAGCTATATTTTATTTAAAAAAATAATCAAATATGTACTTTGACAGGCACAACACTGGGTTTATGTTTACATCTAACAGCCAACAAAGGGCGCCATTGCAAATTGCTAAACAGTCTGCTCGGCACAGCGAGTCTGGCAAGTCAAGCAGTTGCTTCTGAGCCCAGAAGATGTCATCATTCTCAAATAAGGAGCGATCATAAAAGACCTAAAGCCAAGTGAAGCCCACAACAGATGGAGCCAAATAAAAAAATACTTGAATCGGCAGCAAACCTATCCCGAAGTCTGGAAACCTTGTTTTATTATTGTGAGTACAACCTCCAAACAATAGATGTCGCTTTGCTGTTTGTGTTCCATATTTAACTTTTAAACCAGCTTTTCTCAGAATGAAGTGTTTCTCCGTGGCCATTACAACATTATTGATTTCCACAGGAAAGCAGGTTAGTTACTAAAGAAGCTAAAGTAAATCTTAGTTCCTACATATTACAAGTGGTTTATAGGTAGTAGTTATTTTATTAAAACTTAGAAATGTCCGAAAATTAGACATATTTATTGCTGTACCTATGATGCACCGTTGATTCACAGAGCAGATATAAATATTTCATGCATATCCGGGTTTGTTCCAGTTGTCTGAAAACCTTCAGAGTGAAAAAAAATAATCAACGCTAACATGATTAATTTATTCATCTACCTTGATTCTTCCACCTCTTGTCCATCTCGTTTAATCATTTCCGATTCACATTTTCAGTTATTCTGCCCTCCTTTTATTCCTCTAGCTCTGCTCCTCCTGAAACCCAGTCAGCAAACTGCAAGTGGATTTAAAGCACTGAAACCTCTGGCACTCTTAACATTTAATGATCAGCAACATCATTAAGAATCAGCGGGATGCCAGCTGATCACATCAACATCACTGAATGCTAGCGTGTAAATAATGCTTGAAAGGGAAAAGGTAAGAAACTGAATTTTAATGATCAGGATAAAAGTGACCTTCGGTTCCCAGGTTTCACCGGCTAATGAACTGACATTTCTAACATTAGGGAGCAATAAATGACATTAATGGTTTATAAATCACTTGAATCAGATGGTATACTTTGTGTCATGCCTTTAGGTGGAGTCTGGTTTGTGTACATCCCAGGAGAGTTGGATGGAGCTTTTCTTAATCTCTTCATGTAATGAGTTTTCTTTTTTTTTCTTTTTCTTTTTTTTTGTGGCATTGGGATTAATTCAGGGATTGGACTCTGTCCAGTGTAATAGCATTTAGTCGGATCTAATCTCCTTACCCCATAAATCTTAATCAAAACCAAAGGCGGTATTTTTTTAAAATCATTATCTAATCCATCACGAATTAGGCCATGGATTATGATGCTGACCTTGGCATCCTGCTCTGCTTTAGCAGGACCCCTGTCCATCTCATGAAGATGTCACCTGAGTAACATGCTTTTCACATCTCCTGCTTTCTTAAATTCATGCCGAAAATCTTTTCTGTTATCAAAGATCTCGAAGCGCTGAGTCTCCACCTGTAATGCTACTGCAGCAGAGATGAAGGTGAGATAAACGGATCTCAGAGATTCCTCCTGCACACCTCCTGCAAAGATGATGGGAAAGAGACTGAAATAAAAATGATAAAATCATGAGAAATGGCACATATCTGAAAAACGAAGGTCAATTTAAAAAGAATAGCTTAGAATGGAAATTTTAGAGATAAAATAAATTATTTTGTGTTTAATTATGTTTTTACATTATGACTATAATTGTTTTCAACAGTAAAAATAGATGGAATAAATTAAAACTCTGACTGCGGTACTAAAAAGTGTCAGACGTTTGAGTGTGTCCCATCTATCAGAGAAACGAGGAATCCTTGAGGCTGATAAGACAGGTCTGTGTCATCGGCCTGTCAATGAAGACAAATGAGTAGGAAGATGCAGAGCATCTTTTATCTCTGTGTGTATGTTTCTCTTTCTCGGTCTTCTTCTCTATGCCACCATGTGGACTCCTAACTGTAAATAATTTTGAGTGAATGCTGCCATCTGTTGGTGAGGATGAGAATTGACACCATGTACCGAAAAAATCAGCTCAAATCAATTAGGGATACTGGATTTTAACAAATATATCAATATAGTCTAAATTTAATGTCTGATACCTATATAAACCAAAACTAATATATGCAGGTCCCCTCCACATAAAATATATATAAATTTTAAATTTTTCAGGGACCATCTTTACATATTTTTCATCATGCATACTTTTGACTAAAAAAATTCTGTACAAAATATGACAGCTACCTCAATCCAAGTTAGGGCAATTGTGCCATTCTTGAAATTTATTTTCAATACCTTCAAGAATGAGCCGTTTCAGAGCTTAGTCGCTTATAATAACATTTACACCTCCATGCTTTATTACTTCTATCACCTCGCTGGCTGTCTTTGGTTTGATGGCTGCATCTTTTCCTCCATGCAGAACTCATAATTCAAAGAAGTTGATTTTTTTTTCTTTTTTAACCCTAGAAATGTCACATTATTTCTCCCCTGTGCCTTGAGTTTTTCCTCAATTGTGTCCACCTGCCTTTTGTTACCTGATTGCCCATCCCAGTGTGTACATAAGCCTTGTGTGTTGCTTGTGGTTTTGTCGGTTCATACTCGTTACATGTCAGTTTATGTTCACATCTGTCTACCCTGTCGTGTCTGCACTCCTGACCATTAAAGAGGAACCAAATGTCTGCTGCTGTCTGGCCTGGGTTGATTTACCTGCCTGAAGGATCTGCTCTTCCTCCCTCACCTTCCCTCCACACTGTGACAAGAAAATTGGTCCCTGTGGTTGGCTACTTTGGCGTAAACCACAAACATTTCAGAAAAAAGACCATGTCAGTTTTATCAGTTGTTTTAAAATTTAACTTCCAAACTGCTTAATTTGCCTGTTGCTGTTTCAACAACACTGTTTCGGTCACTGTTGCCAGTCAACCTACGTTCTTACCCTCACCTATGGTCATGAGCTTTGGGTAGTGACAGAACGAGATTGCGGATGCAAGCGGCCGAAATGAGTTTTCTCTGCAGGATGTCTGGGCTCTCCCTCAGAGATAGGGTGAGAAGCTCAGTCAGCCGGGAGGGGCTCGGAGACTCGCTGCTCCTCCATGTTGAGAGGAGCCATTTGAATTCAATTCAATTAAATTGTATTTATATAGCGCCAAATCACGACAAGAGTCGTCTCAAGGCACTTCACACAATAAACATTCCAATTCAGGTCAGTTCATTAAGCCAATCATAAATGTTTCCTATATAAGGAACCCAGCAAATTGCATCAAGTCACTGACTAGTGTCAGTGACTTTACAGCAGTCCTCATACTAAGCAAGCATAAAGCAACAGTGGAGAGGAAAACTCCCTTTTAACAGGAAGAAACCTCCAGAGAATCCTGGCTCAGTATAAGCAGCCATCCTCCACGACTCACTGGGGATCGAGAAGACACACATGCACGCGCGCGCGCGCACACACACACACACACACACACACACACACACACACACACACACACACACACACACACACACACAAAGTAATGTGTCTATAGTTATATTGTTATTTCTTAGTCAAATTCTATTTGGTGAGAGATAAACTTTATTGTATTAATCCTAGTGGATCTATAATTAAACGGATAAACTAGCAGTAGCACATCCAACGTCAAGGAAAGCAAAAAGTTAGGAGAGGGAGAATGTTTAAGTGGTTAGCAGCAGTGTGCTAGACGATGGCCCCCTCCATGAGGCCACCACAGCTCAGCAGAACATCATTGTAGCTTCTTCTGGGGAGAAAAACACTGATGCTACTACCCCAACAGACGATGGCTGAAGAGATTGCACTCTCAACAATAGACTTTAGAAGATCTGCAGCATCTTGCTACAGACATTGTAGGACCTAAGCATCCTCAAGAAGTGCAGTCTGCTGTGTCCCTTCTTGTAAACAGCTTCGCTGTTCTTTCTCCAGTCCAGTCTGTTGTGCAGGTGAACTCCAAGGTACTTGTATTCCTTAACCACCTCCACTTCTTCTCCCATGATGGAAACAGTGTTTGACTCCACCCTGTTTCTTCTGAAGTCTAAAATCATCTCCTTTGTTTAGTTCACGTTCAAGGTCAGATGATATTTTCCACATCATGCCACAAAGCGCTCCACCAGCTCTCTGTACTCAGCTTCCTGTCCATCTCTGGTACACCCGACATCTGCAGAGTCATCTGCGTATTTCTGTAGATGACAGGTCTCTGATTTGTACTGGAAGTCTGAGGTGTACAGGGTGAAAAGAAATGGTGAGAGTACAGTCCCCTGTGGTGCTCCAATGTTACTGATCACCTGGTTTGATGTGCAGTTCTTCAGCCTCACAAACTGTGGTCTGTTTGTCAGGTAGTCTTTAATCCAGGCGATAGATGAGGCTCCCACCTGTGTCTTCTGGAGTTTCTGGCAAAGTACATCAGGCTGGATTGTGTTAAATGCACCGGAGAAATCAAAGAACATGACCCTCACAGTGCTGCCTGCTTTTTCCAGATGACAGTGGATTGGTTGAAGCAGCTGGAATATGGCATCTTCAACTCCAACTCCATGGCAATAAGCAAACTGCAGCGGGTCCTGATGTGTTCTAGTTTGCTTATACAGGTGGACCAACAGGAGTCTCTCCAGGACCTTCATGATATGGGATGTCAGGGCAACCAGTCTGTAGTCATCATTGACTGATGGGCGAGTTTTCTTTGGAACTGGAACAAGGCAGGATGTCTTCCACTGGACTGGAACCTTCTCCTGGGCCAGGCTGAGGTTGAAGAGGTGCTGCAGAATCCCACAGAGCTGTTCTACACAGGCCTTCAGTACTCTGGGGCTGACACAATCTGGACCTGCAGCCTTGTTCCTGTTCAGTCTCTCCAGCTGCCTCTTCACCTGACTTCTAGAGACAGATAGGTGGGAGGGGGAGGTAACTGGGGCAGCAGCATCTCCTGACTTGGTTGAAGACAGATGTATAGAACCAGAAGAGTCCATGACAGCAATAGAGGACCAAAGAGCTGGCGTGTGACAGGAAAATGTTGTGGATCAGAGAAGGATGGGATGTCTGATTGGCTGGGGACAGGCGAGGAGGATGCTGGGTTTGTACCTGAACTGAACCTATTGAAGAACTTGTTCAGGTCATTGGCTGTGTCCAGGCTGCCATCTGTGCAATCCTGTCTCTGGTTGAAGCCTGTGATCTTCTTCATCCCTGACCAGACATCTCTGATATTGTTACTCTGTAGTTTGTTCTCCAGCTTCTTCCTGTATGCCTCCTTGCTGTCTCTGATCTTGATCTTCAGTTGCTTTTGTATACTCCTCAATAATTTTCTGTCTCCCTCCTTGAAGGCTCTTTTTTCTCATTTAGCAGATTCTTCAGTCCACTGGTGATGCAGAGTTTGTTATTAGTGAAGCATCTCACTGTTCTGGTGGGTATGATGGTCTCCACACAGAGGTTTATATAGTCAGTGACACATCCAGTCATGGCATTGATGTCCTCTTCATATCCTTGGCAGAGAGTCATCCAATCTGTGGTCTCAAAACAACTCTGTAGGGCTTCTTCAGCATCCTGTGACCATTTTTTCACAGTTCTTCTTGTCACAGGTTGCCTCTGAACAAGTGGTTTGTATGCTGAGCAGAGAAACACAAGATTGTGATCTGATTGTCCCAGAGGAGGTCTTGTTTTGGACATGTATGCATTCTTTACATTTGTATAACACAAATCCAATGTCTTGTTTTCTCTGGTAGAGCAGCTGACAAACTGTTGAAATGTTGGAAGTAAAGCAGAGAGCGAGGCAAGATTAAAATCACCAGATATAGCCACAAATGCATTGGGGTGCTGGGTTTGTACCTTAGCGACAACAGAGCTGATGGCATCACATGCACTTTAAGCAATGGCTGATGGTGGAATATAAATGGTTGCCAAGACAACACTGGTGAACTCTCTTGGCAAATAATATGGGTGACAACTGACTGCCAAGAGTTCAACATCTGGGCTGCTGAGATGACATTTCACTGAAACATGACCTGGATGGCACAATCTGTTGTTGACAAGCACTGCCACTCCACCTCCTTTTCTTTTCCCGCTCCTCATCAGATCTCTGTCTGCTCGTACAGTCAGGAATCCTGGCAGAGAGACGCTGGAATCTGGGATATGGTCCTGCAGCCACGTCTCAGTAAAACACATAACACTGCACTGCCAATACTCTGACTGAGTCCTTGAAAGGGCTTGGAGTTCATCCATCTTGTTGGCCAGTGATCTCACATTGCCCATTATGATCGATGGAAGAGATGGATTGAATTTCCTCTTTCTCTGTCTCCATTTTGCTCCCACTCTGCACCCACGCTTCTTGCGTTTTAGGTCATTTGGGATTTGTGGCTTCAGTTGAGGTATTATTTCAGCCTTTACAATGTTAATCAGCTGCTCCCGATTATAAATCAGCTTGTTGCCATGGTTACACATCATAACAAATGCTCAAAAAGTGAAAAAATAGCAGTAAAAATCCTCTAAGTGTCACGATGGGGAGCCAAGAGGAGGTCAGGACCCAAAGATGCAGAGAACCAGATGACACTGAGTGGAGAAATAACGTCAAATCCTTTATTAAGAATAGATCCAAAAAGGCAGGGAGCCAAAAATCAAAAATAAAAACTCCCAATAACAAAACCTAGAATATCCAAAAACGAAGACCAAAATCTAGAAAGGGGAACGAGACAAGGGTGACACAAGACAATGACCCAACAACAGAGATGCAGACAGGGTTATATACACTGGGGCATGATGAGAGGCAGATAGGCTGCAGGTGTGTGGGGAGAGAAACCTAATGAAAACAATTAACTAATCAGGGAGAGGACCTAAGAGCAAAAAACCTAAAGACAAGAAGAGCAGCAAAATAACTAATATTCTAAGGGGGAAGGAAAACTACAAAAACTGGTGGGGGAAAGAAACACACTAAAGAGACTATTTAAAGGGCAGGTCAAGCGTACCTAAGAGTCCTTCTCCACCCACGTATCAATTTTAAAACTGCAACATTAGTAGGCGTTGCCTGGAGGACCGAGAGGGCGGAGCCGCGGCAGTGACGAAGACGATGGGTAACGAGACGAAGCTTAATCCCTTCACTCTGTGCAGTCATTAGAAGTGGAGGAGGTTTCTCCCCCTCCTTACCCAGACACTCGAGAAGAAAGGGACCAAGTCTATTTGGAGGAGACAAGCGGACCTGAGCCTTATTGTTTGAGCTTGTGAGTTGCCTGAAACTACCGGAACCAACCCAACAGAACCAGCTCTGAATGGTAAGTAGCCATTAGCCATAGCATTAGATTAGCTGCAGGGTTTGGCTCCACGGCCCTAGAGCTATCATTCAGTATGTTTTAGAGATTTATCTGCTTCAACACACCTGGTTTTAATCAGCAACAAATAGCTGAGTTGCTGAACAGCTAATCTAACCTGTTAAAGCAGGAAAACCACTGAAACATTCTGGATAGCAGCTCTCCAGGAGCCCTGGGCTCAAGTTACAGTCTGCTGCATAGAAAGTTATGAAAATACCCCATGAGAAAGTTATTCTGTAATGTTCATTTATGTTACACAATCCCAAACAGGTCACTAAAACTGCCCTGATTTCATTATTTATTTACTGATACCAGCTGCTCTCTTGGTCGTAGGTGATCATCTGGTGTCTGCAGCTGGTCTCCTCTGGTGGCGTCGTCAGGATCAGGAGCTTCCAGAAGAATGTGCCTTTGAATGACTCTTTCCTCCTCTAAACAGTTATTTGTTATATTAATTAAATAAATCTCAATGTATATATGTCCTGTTTTTGTTCATGTCCATAAATACTTAAACTTGCTTGAAATTAAAACGAGCTTTTAACAGTGAGGTGCTAGTTTAATTCATCACAATAGAGCTAGTTAAACATGCAACAATGTGATAATTCAATACATGTCATTTATAAATATCCATTAAAATATAAAAACTGGAATCCAAATGAGACATTTGGCAGCACAAAAAAACTTGTCAAACACAATATTTATTATAATAATTGTAGGCACCGGTGGAGGAAAGAAACACACTAAAGAGACTAATTAAATAAAAAGCTGAACCTTAAAGAATAACTGCAGAGGGGTGACTGGGGAAGACCAAAGGAACACAGGACCTGGGAGGGATAATCTGGAGGGCTGCAGATCAGGGGACACATGAGGAACACAAAGAGAAACATAAGGGGATCCTTAGAGGGAGATGGAGCACACGAGAGCACACGAGGAGACACATGAGGGAGATGCAGACGCAGACGCAGACCATGACAGTGCCCCCCTACCACTAACCGTCCTACACTCGCTTGCAAATCCAACTCCCAACTCGCCACAAGACGTGGCCGAGACTCTCGATGCTTTATAACTTTGACACAGAACTGCCACGTAGTACTCGGCTGGTTTACGTAGTATCTTTCTCTTTAGCCATTGGCTAAAGTGTATTCAAAATGACTCAAAGTCTATGTTTTAAGCTGAAGGTGGTGCTATACTGTGGTATTTAGGCAGAATTTTTAATTTTTAAAGAAAATGCACCAAAATGCTAAAATAATGAATACACACATTTAAAACACTATTAGACACTCATTTATACAGTTTATCAGCAAAAAAAAAAGAAGGTTAATTTAGACGTTACTTGCTCTTTAAATAAAAAGCTGAACCTTATAGAATAACTGCAGAGGGGTGACTGGGGAAGACCAAAGGAACACAGGACCTGGGAGGAATAATCTGAAGGGCTGCAGATCAGGGGACACATGAGGAACACAACGAGAAACATAAGGGGATCCTTAGAGCGAGAAGGAGCACACGAGGAGACACATGAGGGAGACGCAGACGCAGTCCATGACACTAAGCTTCACAGCACTAGAAACAAAAAAGCAAAACGTCCACAAAAACACAGCTTTTCTTGAGAAACCAGAAGAAAAAACATCCAAAAAAAGGCTAAACTTACATTTAGTCAACAGAGCTACTCCAACATGCAGCCACCCAGAGCAGCGCAGTTCTGGAACATGTCCATTAATCGGGAAGCATCCTTTAGAGCAACACGTTTGTTGTGAGTGTCTGATTTTCGGTGCCATTTAACGTTATACTCCCCACCGTGAGACACAGAGAAAAGACTCTGACAAACGTCACAAAAGGCTCTATCTGAGTCGCCATGAACAGGTTTTACCCACGAATAAATGCTCTCCCAGTCACTGTTGTAGAAGCATTTTCTTTTTTCGCTGCGCTCATTTCTCCTCACCTCTCCTCCTCTTCCTCTCGTTTCGTTTATTTCTGGTTTGTTTCAGTGGTTTGTGCACCTGCGCGGATAAGCACTTTGAACCTTGTTGTCCCGCCTCCTTGTTTGATTAAAAGTCACTGCTTTCGCCACACAACCCCTATGCCAGATTTATCAGGAGTCTGTCAATAATGCGGGACATTTTCCCAATTTGCAGGACGTGTAAAAACAATGGAAATGCGGGACTGTCCAGCACAAAGCGGGACATCTGGTCTCCCTACCTGGACACCTCCACGGTGAGGTTTTCTGAGCATGTCCCACTGGGAGGAGACCCAAGGGAAGACACAGGGCATGCTAGACAGACTATGTCTCTCGGCAGGCCAGGGAATGCCTTGGTATTTCCCTGGAGGAGTTGGCCCAAGTAGCTGGGGAGAGGGAAGTCTGGGCTTCTCTGCTTAGGCTGCTGCCCCTGCAACCCAATTCTGGGCAAGCAGCTGAAAATGGATGGATGGATGGATTTACTACATCAATTATTTATTAAAAATAATGTATTTGTTGGATTTTTATTGATTAAAGAAGATGAATGTATAGTTTATGTGAATATAAATGTGACAAATTCAGTGGGGTGGTCTTGCCTTGGGGGAATAATTTTCCAGGGGTCACCCTGACCCCCACTGACCACCCCTTGGGGGCACCACTGGATGCCAGAGGTTTAAATAACACAAGTTCCACCTGTCACATCATATGTGGGCTATTGTTATAAGTGATAGATAATTTTAAGCCTGATTCTAATTTTGGATACTTTAACATGTTGAAAAATATATAGGCCTCATGCTTAAGTTATTATTAGGGATGAAGGTAAAATATTTGCTGTGTGGCATTTGCATCCTATACTGACCTGCATTGCATTCATGCAATCAAAATGGATTTAAGCCTAAGGAACCAATCATCCAGAACCAGGCCCATGTGTTGCACAGCTATTGCAAAGCCAAAAACCATCCAGGCGGGATGACTGTGTCACTCAAAACAGAGCTAGAGCTACGGGCATTTTTGTGGGCTAAAGTCATGTCATCTGAGACATTTAATTGGGTCCTGGCCCGCCACGGGGGGGAGCGAACAGCATTCCTGCGCTGCCCGCCTGCGCTCTGCGCTCCAGCAGCTCAACCGCGTGGCTGCAGCCTGTGGATAACCAGCAGACCCTCATCTGCATCCCGTCAAAGTTCGCGTCAGTGTGTTGGAAAGCATTTATTTTACTAGACACAAAAGGAAGGAACGTCTCCGGTTATACGCTCCGTGAAGGTGGAGGACTTATTTTGTGCCATCTTTGTTGGATTTACGCAAAAGGCGCAACCGCGACGGAACCCGTGAGGAGACGCTGCGGAGCTCATTCAACCCTCCGGACGGACGGATCTGTTTGGATCAGAACTTTAGCGTTCGGGATTTCTTGATTTGGCTCCGTGCTGCTTTTGGTAACTGCCGATCCCGATTTCTGTGCAGTCAGGAGAATTTCTCTCCATCATAACGTCTCTTGTCCCATTTTAACGCACGCCCCGGCTTGTCTCCGTTATCATATCAAAACGCAACCCTTTGGATTCCAGCAGAGATTTTCTCTAGAAATGTTGTTTTTGGAAGTTGTTGCATGAGTTTTCAGGGTCAACAGAGGCAAAGATAGCTATAAAAAGCCTGCACCTTCAGCTAAAGGGACCAGCTAAAACCTGCCCTCATGGCCAGTCTGTCAGAGCTCTTTAATTATTTAATCCCGCTGCAGATCTAAAAGCGTGATGAAACTGGTGGCTGCGGGGTGTATTTATAAGACCCCAAAGAGCAGCTTTATCTCACGCCTCATCAGAAAGCCTGCAGGCTTCCATTCCAGCTCAGCAGCACCTGCTGACTCCAATATTTATTATCTTGAACGTTTTTAAAGCAATAGCTTGGATTTGTATCAAATCTTGTTTTTTTATATATATTTTCTGAACATTTTTTTTAATGATTTCACCACGTTTTGAGCATCTAAAGCTGATTAGTGTCATCTTCATTATAGAAGTCTGCCACTACCTTTCCACATTATCTAACAGAAATATTGTCAAAAATCAACAACGTTCTCCAATATTAGACAGAAGTCTATGTAGCATTACTCAAAAGTCACATACAAAACTGCATAGGATTGCACCTTATTTCCAGCCTTTTCTGTAATTTCCTAAAGGTAAACTTCACAAAACAAATAACACTTTTAAATTATTATTTCTGATTAGAATTGGTCACTCTGCATTTTTCATGCAGACTGAACATGAATGTAGTCTTCTACCCCTACTTCCTGCATTAGCTTCTGATAGAAATTAGATGGTGTAATGCTAGACTTTGAAAAGGCCTGACAGGTCTAAGTCAAAGGGTTCAAAGGAGTTTAGCATCTTATTCAATGAGCTTTTTCAGTTTTGACCGGAATATAGGAGAGTCGAATTTAAAAATTGGAGTTGTCTAATGTTACGTAACGAGCTGAAACTACCCATGAATACCCCTCATTCCCAACCCCTGAGGAGTTGTTGATGTCGTTATGCTCTATTGTGTTACAATGGTTGTTTTGATTAGATGCAACATATGATCTAGGCAACCCTTTCACTTAACATTCATGAACTCACCCATCTTTGATGCAACGGGGAAGGCTGTTGTTGGTTTGGCATCCAGGAATCAGCAGAGCATGTCTCGACCGGTTAAAGCTAACCATTAAGATTAGCAACTTCTCAACACGGCAGAACTGCATCAGGTTTGAGTTATTTGTGGAGATAAACCATCAGCGTTTCAAAGAAAACAGAGTCAGTGGTGGAGTCATGTTGCTGTTAGCCAATCAGAGGCGATGTGTTCAAATATCAGGAAATAAGAGTCTGAGTCCTGTCGTCTGAAGCTACTTTCTCCTCCAGCTGAATCTTCAGTGCTGAAACAGGCGTGCCAGAGCTTTTTTCCTCCAGAATATGATTTACATTGCTTTCATTTCCACTAGAGACCACTGCAAATGTTTCAAAAATATGAGTAAAGTTAACCTTTAATGTGATATCACTTTAAATAGTGATGTGAATCCTTCAAAGTATGTCTGGGCTTCAACTTTGTATGGTTTGAGATGTGAAGGTGTGTAATTTTTCTGCAAGGAAAAAAATGTACCAATAGATCAGTAAAACAGAAAAGAAAACAAAAAGTTCTATTCACGTAAAATTTTAGAGTTTAGAAAAATCAGGAAATATCTTTTCATGATGATAGAAACTAAGACATGCTTTTAATTTAATTAGCTATCACCGTCTCTGTTTTGTTTCTCTTTGGCGTCACAAAGGGATAAATGATCACCGCAACCCGAAGAGTGTCTCCTGATAAATCTGAAGTTAGAATCGCCTTCAGCCTCAGTGACTCGTCAGGTAAACACACGTGCACATACAGTACATATTGTGCGTCACACACACAAATACCTTCACCCACGGATCCCAGCATGCACCTGTGCTCCAGGATCTGTGAAATGATGCTAACAAGCTATTTTGAACCTAGCCGCGCCGATTACCCAGGTGATGATTTACTATGTGTGGAACATGTGTGGAACATGTGTACGACATTCCTCCAACCAAAACAGACCCGGCACAATCTGGCAAGCTGATGCATACCACCCAACTCCACCCCTCCTCCACCCGAAACACCCATATGGTTCAATTGTTCCTCAATGTAACCGAGACGGGTGCTCTCACTATTTCTGCATGCTCCACAGAGCTGCGAGACTCCACTGGCAAAATACAAACTAGCATTTGATTTAATCAGCTGTTCAGCCTAAATGTGATCGTTATTGGTAAGGTCTCCGTATGAGAAGAGCTGCCGTCTGTCGGGATGTTTTACTGCTGCGGGGTCAGGCACTGGGACAGCAGCTGCAGCTGCAGCTTTGCAATGGCAGAGTCGGGTTTCTCCCATAATACTGACCATGTCCTGCAGCCTGATTCACTGCTCAGCTTTTAGAACACTGACCCATGTTTATAAGCAGTTAACACTTCCGGCTCTGATTCCTATTTGTCTCTCAGGCAGCGACGGGACAAGAATGTAACTCAGAGGTCGTCTGTAAAGCTCGGCGGCTGATTTTAGTTCCCACGTTGTGTTGCTTTTTTGATTTGCTGCTCAGTCCCAATCAGACTCCAGATGCTCTAATCATATCTAGATGGAGGTCTGAAGGGGGTTGTTGTCAGTTTGAGCTTGTGCTTGTCAGCTGGGGAATGAGAGCTGTGCTTC